>NC_143508.1:55972500-55982500 GCF_051622355.1 Phaseolus vulgaris
TTTTGGTGAAAAACGAAAATCATGGTTTTGGAAAACTGGCTGGACTCAATCCTCACAAATGCCTTCAAAGTGATGTGGGAGAAGTTTGGGATCAAAAGGAATTGATCTTGACATGGTTGGTGCATAGCCAAGTTCATGATTTTGGTGTTTTGGCTTGATTTTGTGGCTTGGTGGTGATTTTGGTGAAAAACGAAAATCATGGTTTTGGAAAACTGGCTGGACTCAATCCTCACAAATGCCTTCAAAGTGATGTGGGAGAAGTTTGGGATCAAAAGGAATTGATCTTGACATGGTTGGTGCATAGCCAAGTTCATGATTTTGGTGTTTTGGCTTGATTTTGTGGCTTGGTGGTGATTTTGGTGAAAAACGAAAATCATGGTTTTGGAAAAGTGGCTGGACTGAATCCTCACAAATGCCTTCAAAGTGATGTGGGAGAAGTTTGGGATCAAAAGGAATTGATCTTGACATGGTTGGTGCATAGCCAAGTTCATGATTTTGGTGTTTTGGCTTGATTTTGTGGCTTGGTGGTGATTTTGGTGAAAAACGAAAATCATGGTTTTGGAAAACTGGCTGGACTCAATCCTCACAAATGCCTTCAAAGTGATGTGGGAGAAGTTTGGGATCAAAAGGAATTGATCTTGACATGGTTGGTGCATAGCCAAGTTCATGATTTTGGTACTTGGTGGTGATTTTGTGGCTTGGTGGTGATTTTGGTGAAAAACGAAAATCATGGTTTTGGAAAACTGGCTGGACTGAATCCTCACAAATGCCTTCAAAGTGATGTGGGAGAAGTTTGGGATCAAAAGGAATTGATCTTGACATGGTTGGTGCATAGCCAAGTTCATGATTTTGGTGTTTTGGCTTGATTTTGTGGCTTGGTGGTGATTTTGGTGAAAAACGAAAATCATGGTTTTGGAAAAGTGGCTGGACTCAATCCTCACAAATGCCTTCAAAGTGATGTGGGAGAAGTTTGGGATCAAAAGGAATTGATCTTGACATGGTTGGTGCATAGCCAAGTTCATGATTTTGGTGTTTTGGCTTGATTTTGTGGCTTGGTGGTGATTTTGGTGAAAAACGAAAATCATGGTTTTGGAAAAGTGGCTGGACTGAATCCTCACAAATGCCTTCAAAGTGATGTGGGAGAAGTTTGGGATCAAAAGGAATTGATCTTGACATGGTTGGTGCATAGCCAAGTTCATGATTTTGGTGTTTTGGCTTGATTTTGTGGCTTGGTGGTGATTTTGGTGAAAAACGAAAATCATGGTTTTGGAAAAGTGGTTGGACTCAATCCTCACAAATGCCTTCAAAGTGATGTGGGAGAAGTTTGGGATCAAAAGGAATTGATCTTGACATGGTTGGTGCATAGCCAAGTTCATGATTTTTGTGTTTTGGCTTGATTTTGTGGCTTGGTGGTGATTTTGGTGAAAAACGAAAATCATGGTTTTGGAAAAGTGGCTGGACTGAATCCTCACAAATGCCTTCAAAGTGATGTGGGAGAAGTTTGGGATCAAAAGGAATTGATCTTGACATGGTTGGTGCATAGCCAAGTTCATGATTTTGGTGTTTTGGCTTGATTTTGTGGCTTGGTGGTGATTTTGGTGAAAAACGAAAATCATGGTTTTGGAAAACTGGCTGGACTCAATCCTCACAAATGCCTTCAAAGTGATGTGGGAGAAGTTTGGGATCAAAAGGAATTGATCTTGACATGGTTGGTGCATAGCCAAGTTCATGATTTTGGTGTTTTGGCTTGATTTTGTGGCTTGGTGGTGATTTTGGTGAAAAACGAAAATCATGGTTTTGGAAAAGTGGCTGGACTCAATCCTCACAAATGCCTTCAAAGTGATGTGGGAGAAGTTTGTGATCAAAAGGAATTGATCTTGACATGGTTGGTGCATAGCCAAGTTCATGATTTTGGTGTTTTGGCTTGATTTTGTGGCTTGGTGGTGATTTTGGTGAAAAACGAAAATCATGGTTTTGGAAAACTGGCTGGACTCAATCCTCACAAATGCCTTTAAAGTGATGTGGGAGAAGTTTGGGAGCAAAAGGAATTGATCTTGACATGGTTGGTGCATAGCCAAGTGCCATGATTTTGGATTTTTGGCTTGATTTTGTGACTTGGTGGTGATTTTGGTGAAAAACGAAAATCATGGTTTTGGAAAACTGGCTGGACTCAATCCTCACAAATGCCTTCAAAGTGATGTGGGAGAAGTTTGGGATCAAAAGGAATTGATCTTGACATGGTTGGTGCATAGCCAAGTTCATGATTTTGGTGTTTTGGCTTGATTTTGTGGCTTGGTGGTGATTTTGGTGAAAAACGAAAATCATGGTTTTGGAAAAGTGGCTGGACTGAATCCTCACAAATGCCTTCAAAGTGATGTGGGAGAAGTTTGGGATCAAAAGGAATTGATCTTGACATGGTTGGTGCATAGCCAAGTTCATGATTTTGGTGTTTTGGCTTGATTTTGTGGCTTGGTGGTGATTTTGGTGAAAAACGAAAATCATGGTTTTGGAAAACTGGCTGGACTCAATCCTCACAAATGCCTTCAAAGTGATGTGGGAGAAGTTTGGGATCAAAAGGAATTGATCTTGACATGGTTGGTGCATAGCCAAGTTCATGATTTTGGTACTTGGTGGTGATTTTGTGGCTTGGTGGTGATTTTGGTGAAAAACGAAAATCATGGTTTTGGAAAACTGGCTGGACTGAATCCTCACAAATGCCTTCAAAGTGATGTGGGAGAAGTTTGGGATCAAAAGGAATTGATCTTGACATGGTTGGTGCATAGCCAAGTTCATGATTTTGGTGTTTTGGCTTGATTTTGTGGCTTGGTGGTGATTTTGGTGAAAAACGAAAATCATGGTTTTGGAAAACTGGCTGGACTCAATCCTCACAAATGCCTTCAAAGTGATGTGGGAGAAGTTTGGGATCAAAAGGAATTGATCTTGACATGGTTGGTGCATAGCCAAGTTCATGATTTTGGTGTTTTGGCTTGATTTTGTGGCTTGGTGGTGATTTTGGTGAAAAACGAAAATCATGGTTTTGGAAAAGTGGCTGGACTGAATCCTCACAAATGCCTTCAAAGTGATGTGGGAGAAGTTTGGGATCAAAAGGAATTGATCTTGACATGGTTGGTGCATAGCCAAGTTCATGATTTTGGTGTTTTGGCTTGATTTTGTGGCTTGGTGGTGATTTTGGTGAAAAACGAAAATCATGGTTTTGGAAAAGTGGCTGGACTCAATCCTCACAAATGCCTTCAAAGTGATGTGGGAGAAGTTTGGGATCAAAAGGAATTGATCTTGACATGGTTGGTGCATAGCCAAGTTCATGATTTTTGTGTTTTGGCTTGATTTTGTGGCTTGGTGGTGATTTTGGTGAAAAACGAAAATCATGGTTTTGGAAAAGTGGCTGGACTGAATCCTCACAAATGCCTTCAAAGTGATGTGGGAGAAGTTTGGGATCAAAAGGAATTGATCTTGACATGGTTGGTGCATAGCCAAGTTCATGATTTTGGTGTTTTGGCTTGATTTTGTGGCTTGGTGGTGATTTTGGTGAAAAACGAAAATCATGGTTTTGGAAAACTGGCTGGACTCAATCCTCACAAATGCCTTCAAAGTGATGTGGGAGAAGTTTGGGATCAAAAGGAATTGATCTTGACATGGTTGGTGCATAGCCAAGTTCATGATTTTGGTGTTTTGGCTTGATTTTGTGGCTTGGTGGTGATTTTGGTGAAAAACGAAAATCATGGTTTTGGAAAAGTGGCTGGACTCAATCCTCACAAATGCCTTCAAAGTGATGTGGGAGAAGTTTGGGATCAAAAGGAATTGATCTTGACATGGTTGGTGCATAGCCAAGTTCATGATTTTGGTGTTTTGGCTTGATTTTGTGGCTTGGTGGTGATTTTGGTGAAAAACGAAAATCATGGTTTTGGAAAACTGGCTGGACTCAATCCTCACAAATGCCTTTAAAGTGATGTGGGAGAAGTTTGGGAGCAAAAGGAATTGATCTTGACATGGTTGGTGCATAGCCAAGTGCCATGATTTTGGATTTTTGGCTTGATTTTGTGACTTGGTGGTGATTTTGGTGAAAAACGAAAATCATGGTTTTGGAAAACTGGCTGGACTCAATCCTCACAAATGCCTTCAAAGTGATGTGGGAGAAGTTTGGGATCAAAAGGAATTGATCTTGACATGGTTGGTGCATAGCCAAGTTCATGATTTTGGTGTTTTGGCTTGATTTTGTGGCTTGGTGGTGATTTTGGTGAAAAACGAAAATCATGGTTTTGGAAAAGTGGCTGGACTGAATCCTCACAAATGCCTTCAAAGTGATGTGGGAGAAGTTTGGGATCAAAAGGAATTGATCTTGACATGGTTGGTGCATAGCCAAGTTCATGATTTTGGTGTTTTGGGTTGATTTTGTGGCTTGGTGGTGATTTTGGTGAAAAACGAAAATCATGGTTTTGGAAAACTGGCTGGACTCAATCCTCACAAATGCCTTCAAAGTGATGTGGGAGAAGTTTGGGATCAAAAGGAATTGATCTTGACATGGTTGGTGCATAGCCAAGTTCATGATTTTGGTGTTTTGGCTTGATTTTGTGGCTTGGTGGTGATTTTGGTGAAAAACGAAAATCATGGTTTTGGAAAAGTGGCTGGACTGAATCCTCACAAATGCCTTCAAAGTGATGTGGGAGAAGTTTGGGATCAAAAGGAATTGATCTTGACATGGTTGGTGCATAGCCAAGTTCATGATTTTGGTGTTTTGGCTTGATTTTGTGGCTTGGTGGTGATTTTGGTGAAAAACGAAAATCATGGTTTTGGAAAACTGGCTGGACTCAATCCTCACAAATGCCTTCAAAGTGATGTGGGAGAAGTTTGGGATCAAAAGGAATTGATCTTGACATGGTTGGTGCATAGCCAAGTTCATGATTTTGGTACTTGGTGGTGATTTTGTGGCTTGGTGGTGATTTTGGTGAAAAACGAAAATCATGGTTTTGGAAAACTGGCTGGACTGAATCCTCACAAATGCCTTCAAAGTGATGTGGGAGAAGTTTGGGATCAAAAGGAATTGATCTTGACATGGTTGGTGCATAGCCAAGTTCATGATTTTGGTGTTTTGGCTTGATTTTGTGGCTTGGTGGTGATTTTGGTGAAAAACGAAAATCATGGTTTTGGAAAACTGGCTGGACTCAATCCTCACAAATGCCTTCAAAGTGATGTGGGAGAAGTTTGGGATCAAAAGGAATTGATCTTGACATGGTTGGTGCATAGCCAAGTTCATGATTTTGGTGTTTTGGCTTGATTTTGTGGCTTGGTGGTGATTTTGGTGAAAAACGAAAATCATGGTTTTGGAAAAGTGGCTGGACTGAATCCTCACAAATGCCTTCAAAGTGATGTGGGAGAAGTTTGGGATCAAAAGGAATTGATCTTGACATGGTTGGTGCATAGCCAAGTTCATGATTTTGGTGTTTTGGCTTGATTTTGTGGCTTGGTGGTGATTTTGGTGAAAAACGAAAATCATGGTTTTGGAAAACTGGCTGGACTCAATCCTCACAAATGCCTTCAAAGTGATGTGGGAGAAGTTTGGGATCAAAAGGAATTGATCTTGACATGGTTGGTGCATAGCCAAGTTCATGATTTTGGTACTTGGTGGTGATTTTGTGGCTTGGTGGTGATTTTGGTGAAAAACGAAAATCATGGTTTTGGAAAACTGGCTGGACTGAATCCTCACAAATGCCTTCAAAGTGATGTGGGAGAAGTTTGGGATCAAAAGGAATTGATCTTGACATGGTTGGTGCATAGCCAAGTTCATGATTTTGGTGTTTTGGCTTGATTTTGTGGCTTGGTGGTGATTTTGGTGAAAAACGAAAATCATGGTTTTGGAAAAGTGGCTGGACTCAATCCTCACAAATGCCTTCAAAGTGATGTGGGAGAAGTTTGGGATCAAAAGGAATTGATCTTGACATGGTTGGTGCATAGCCAAGTTCATGATTTTGGTGTTTTGGCTTGATTTTGTGGCTTGGTGGTGATTTTGGTGAAAAACGAAAATCATGGTTTTGGAAAAGTGGCTGGACTGAATCCTCACAAATGCCTTCAAAGTGATGTGGGAGAAGTTTGGGATCAAAAGGAATTGATCTTGACATGGTTGGTGCATAGCCAAGTTCATGATTTTGGTGTTTTGGCTTGATTTTGTGGCTTGGTGGTGATTTTGGTGAAAAACGAAAATCATGGTTTTGGAAAACTGGCTGGACTCAATCCTCACAAATGCCTTCAAAGTGATGTGGGAGAAGTTTGGGATCAAAAGGAATTGATCTTGACATGGTTGGTGCATAGCCAAGTTCATGATTTTGGTGTTTTGGCTTGATTTTGTGGCTTGGTGGTGATTTTGGTGAAAAACGAAAATCATGGTTTTGGAAAACTGGCTGGACTCAATCCTCACAAATGCCTTCAAAGTGATATGGGAGAAGTTTGGGATCAAAAGGAATTGATCTTGACATGGTTGGTGCATAGCCAAGTTCATGATTTTGGTGTTTTGGCTTGATTTTGTGGCTTGGTGGTGATTTTGGTGAAAAACGAAAATCATGGTTTTGGAAAACTGGCTGGACTCAATCCTCACAAATGCCTTCAAAGTGATGTGGGAGAAGTTTGGGAGCAAAAGGAATTGATCTTGACATGGTTGGTGCATAGCCAAGTGCCATGATTTTGGATTTTTGGCTTGATTTTGTGACTTGGTGGTGATTTTGGTGAAAAACGAAAATCATGGTTTTGGAAAACTGGCTGGACTCAATCCTCACAAATGCCTTCAAAGTGATGTGGGAGAAGTTTGGGATCAAAAAGAATTGATCTTGACATGGTTGGTGCATAGCCAAGTTCATGATTTTGGTGTTTTGGCTTGATTTTGTGGCTTGGTGGTGATTTTGGTGAAAAACGAAAATCATGGTTTTGGAAAAGTGGCTGGACTGAATCCTCACAAATGCCTTCAAAGTGATGTGGGAGAAGTTTGGGATCAAAAGGAATTGATCTTGACATGGTTGGTGCATAGCCAAGTTCATGATTTTGGTGTTTTGGCTTGATTTTGTGGCTTGGTGGTGATTTTGGTGAAAAACGAAAATCATGGTTTTGGAAAAGTGGCTGGACTCAATCCTCACAAATGCCTTCAAAGTGATGTGGGAGAAGTTTGGGATCAAAAGGAATTGATCTTGACATGGTTGGTGCATAGCCAAGTTCATGATTTTGGTGTTTTGGCTTGATTTTGTGGCTTGGTGGTGATTTTGGTGAAAAACGAAAATCATGGTTTTGGAAAACTGGCTGGACTCAATCCTCACAAATGCCTTCAAAGTGATGTGGGAGAAGTTTGGGATCAAAAGGAATTGATCTTGACATGGTTGGTGCATAGCCAAGTTCATGATTTTGGTGTTTTGGCTTGATTTTGTGGCTTGGTGGTGATTTTGGTGAAAAACGAAAATCATGGTTTTGGAAAACTGGCTGGACTCAATCCTCACAAATGCCTTCAAAGTGATGTGGGAGAAGTTTGGGATCAAAAGGAATTGATCTTGACATGGTTGGTGCATAGCCAAGTTCATGATTTTGGTGTTTTGGCTTGATTTTGTGGCTTGGTGGTGATTTTGGTGAAAAACGAAAATCATGGTTTTGGAAAAGTGGCTGGACTCAATCCTCACAAATGCCTTCAAAGTGATGTGGGAGAAGTTTGGGATCAAAAGGAATTGATCTTGACATGGTTGGTGCATAGCCAAGTTCATGATTTTGGTGTTTTGGCTTGATTTTGTGGCTTGGTGGTGATTTTGGTGAAAAACGAAAATCATGGTTTTGGAAAACTGGCTGGACTCAATCCTCACAAATGCCTTCAAAGTGATGTGGGAGAAGTTTGGGAGCAAAAGGAATTGATCTTGACATGGTTGGTGCATAGCCAAGTGCCATGATTTTGGATTTTTGGCTTGATTTTGTGACTTGGTGGTGATTTTGGTGAAAAACGAAAATCATGGTTTTGGAAAACTGGCTGGACTCAATCCTCACAAATGCCTTCAAAGTGATGTGGGAGAAGTTTGGGATCAAAAGGAATTGATCTTGACATGGTTGGTGCATAGCCAAGTTCATGATTTTGGTGTTTTGGCTTGATTTTGTGGCTTGGTGGTGATTTTGGTGAAAAACGAAAATCATGGTTTTGGAAAAGTGGCTGGACTCAATCCTCACAAATGCCTTCAAAGTGATGTGGGAGAAGTTTGGGATCAAAAGGAATTGATCTTGACATGGTTGGTGCATAGCCAAGTTCATGATTTTGGTGTTTTGGCTTGATTTTATGGCTTGGTGGTGATTTTGGTGAAAAACGAAAATCATGGTTTTGGAAAAGTGGCTGGACTCAATCCTCACAAATGCCTTCAAAGTGATGTGGGAGAAGTTTGGGATCAAAAGGAATTGATCTTGACATGGTTGGTGCATAGCCAAGTTCATGATTTTGGTGTTTTGGCTTGATTTTGTGGCTTGGTGGTGATTTTGGTGAAAAACGAAAATCATGGTTTTGGAAAAGTGGCTGGACTCAATCCTCACAAATGCCTTCAAAGTGATGTGGGAGAAGTTTGGGATCAAAAGGAATTGATCTTGACATGGTTGGTGCATAGCCAAGTTCATGATTTTGGTGTTTTGCCTTGATTTTGTGGCTTGGTGGTGATTTTGGTGAAAAACGAAAATCATGGTTTTGGAAAACTGGCTGGACTGAATCCTCACAAATGCCTTCAAAGTGATGTGGGAGAAGTTTGGGATCAAAAGGAATTGATCTTGACATGGTTGGTGCATAGCCAAGTTCATGATTTTGGTGTTTTGGCTTGATTTTGTGGCTTGGTGGTGATTTTGGTGAAAAACGAAAATCATGGTTTTGGAAAACTGGCTGGACTCAATCCTCACAAATGCCTTCAAAGTGATGTGGGAGAAGTTTGGGATCAAAAGGAATTGATCTTGACATGGTTGGTGCATAGCCAAGTTCATGATTTTGGTGTTTTGGCTTGATTTTGTGGCTTGGTGGTGATTTTGGTGAAAAACGAAAATCATGGTTTTGGAAAACTGGCTGGACTCAATCCTCACAAATGCCTTCAAAGTGATGTGGGAGAAGTTTGGGAGCAAAAGGAATTGATCTTGACATGGTTGGTGCATAGCCAAGTGCCATGATTTTGGATTTTTGGCTTGATTTTGTGACTTGGTGGTGATTTTGGTGAAAAACGAAAATCATGGTTTTGGAAAACTGGCTGGACTCAATCCTCACAAATGCCTTCAAAGTGATGTGGGAGAAGTTTGGGATCAAAAGGAATTGATCTTGACATGGTTGGTGCATAGCCAAGTTCATGATTTTGGTGTTTTGGCTTGATTTTGTGGCTTGGTGGTGATTTTGGTGAAAAACGAAAATCATGGTTTTGGAAAAGTGGCTGGACTGAATCCTCACAAATGCCTTCAAAGTGATGTGGGAGAAGTTTGGGATCAAAAGGAATTGATCTTGACATGGTTGGTGCATAGCCAAGTTCATGATTTTGGTGTTTTGGCTTGATTTTGTGGCTTGGTGGTGATTTTGGTGAAAAACGAAAATCATGGTTTTGGAAAACTGGCTGGACTCAATCCTCACAAATGCCTTCAAAGTGATGTGGGAGAAGTTTGGGATCAAAAGGAATTGATCTTGACATGGTTGGTGCATAGCCAAGTTCATGATTTTGGTGTTTTGGCTTGATTTTGTGGCTTGGTGGTGATTTTGGTGAAAAACGAAAATCATGGTTTTGGAAAACTGGCTGGACTCAATCCTCACAAATGCCTTCAAAGTGATGTGGGAGAAGTTTGGGAGCAAAAGGAATTGATCTTGACATGGTTGGTGCATAGCCAAGTGCCATGATTTTGGATTTTTGGCTTGATTTTGTGACTTGGTGGTGATTTTGGTGAAAAACGAAAATCATGGTTTTGGAAAACTGGCTGGACTGAATCCTCACAAATGCCTTCAAAGTGATGTGGGAGA
>NC_143508.1:55992500-56002500 GCF_051622355.1 Phaseolus vulgaris
TGGTGCATAGCCAAGTTCATGATTTTGTGACTTGGTGGTGATTTTGTGGCTTGGTGGTGATTTTGGTGAAAAACGAAAATCATGGTTTTGGAAAACTGGCTGGACTGAATCCTCACAAATGCCTTCAAAGTGATGTGGGAGAAGTTTGGGATCAAAAGGAATTGATCTTGACATGGTTGGTGCATAGCCAAGTTCATGATTTTGGTGTTTTGGCTTGATTTTGTGGCTTGGTGGTGATTTTGGTGAAAAACGAAAATCATGGTTTAGGAAAACTGGCTGGACTGAATCCTCACAAATGCCTTCAAAGTGATGTGGGAGAAGTTTGGGATCAAAAGGAATTGATCTTGACATGGTTGGTGCATAGCCAAGTTCATGATTTTGGTGTTTTGGCTTGATTTTGTGGCTTGGTGGTGATTTTGGTGAAAAACGAAAATCATGGTTTTGGAAAAGTGGCTGGACTGAATCCTCACAAATGCCTTCAAAGTGATGTGGGAGAAGTTTGGGATCAAAAGGAATTGATCTTGACATGGTTGGTGCATAGCCAAGTTCATGATTTTGGTGTTTTGGCTTGATTTTGTGGCTTGGTGGTGATTTTGGTGAAAAACGAAAATCATGGTTTTGGAAAACTGGCTGGACTCAATCCTCACAAATGCCTTCAAAGTGATGTGGGAGAAGTTTGGGATCAAAAGGAATTGATCTTGACATGGTTGGTGCATAGCCAAGTTCATGATTTTGGTGTTTTGGCTTGATTTTGTGGCTTGGTGGTGATTTTGGTGAAAAACGAAAATCATGGTTTTGGAAAAGTGGCTGGACTGAATCCTCACAAATGCCTTCAAAGTGATGTGGGAGAAGTTTGGGATCAAAAGGAATTGATCTTGACATGGTTGGTGCATAGCCAAGTTCATGATTTTGGTGTTTTGGCTTGATTTTGTGGCTTGGTGGTGATTTTGGTGAAAAACGAAAATCATGGTTTTGGAAAAGTGGCTGGACTCAATCCTCACAAATGCCTTCAAAGTGATGTGGGAGAAGTTTGGGATCAAAAGGAATTGATCTTGACATGGTTGGTGCATAGCCAAGTTCATGATTTTGGTGTTTTGGCTTGATTTTGTGGCTTGGTGGTGATTTTGGTGAAAAACGAAAATCATGGTTTTGGAAAAGTGGCTGGACTGAATCCTCACAAATGCCTTCAAAGTGATGTGGGAGAAGTTTGGGATCAAAAGGAATTGATCTTGACATGGTTGGTGCATAGCCAAGTTCATGATTTTGGTGTTTTGGCTTGATTTTGTGGCTTGGTGGTGATTTTGGTGAAAAACGAAAATCATGGTTTTGGAAAACTGGCTGGACTCAATCCTCACAAATGCCTTCAAAGTGATGTGGGAGAAGTTTGGGATCAAAAGGAATTGATCTTGACATGGTTGGTGCATAGCCAAGTTCATGATTTTGGTGTTTTGGCTTGATTTTGTGGCTTGGTGGTGATTTTGGTGAAAAACGAAAATCATGGTTTTGGAAAAGTGGCTGGACTCAATCCTCACAAATGCCTTCAAAGTGATGTGGGAGAAGTTTGGGATCAAAAGGAATTGATCTTGACATGGTTGGTGCATAGCCAAGTTCATGATTTTGGTGTTTTGGCTTGATTTTGTGGCTTGGTGGTGATTTTGGTGAAAAACGAAAATCATGGTTTTGGAAAACTGGCTGGACTCAATCCTCACAAATGCCTTCAAAGTGATGTGGGAGAAGTTTGGGAGCAAAAGGAATTGATCTTGACATGGTTGGTGCATAGCCAAGTGCCATGATTTTGGATTTTTGGCTTGATTTTGTGACTTGGTGGTGATTTTGGTGAAAAACGAAAATCATGGTTTTGGAAAACTGGCTGGACTCAATCCTCACAAATGCCTTCAAAGTGATGTGGGAGAAGTTTGGGATCAAAAGGAATTGATCTTGACATGGTTGGTGCATAGCCAAGTTCATGATTTTGGTGTTTTGGCTTGATTTTGTGGCTTGGTGGTGATTTTGGTGAAAAACGAAAATCATGGTTTTGGAAAAGTGGCTGGACTGAATCCTCACAAATGCCTTCAAAGTGATGTGGGAGAAGTTTGGGATCAAAAGGAATTGATCTTGACATGGTTGGTGCATAGCCAAGTTCATGATTTTGGTGTTTTGGCTTGATTTTGTGGCTTGGTGGTGATTTTGGTGAAAAACGAAAATCATGGTTTTGGAAAAGTGGCTGGACTCAATCCTCACAAATGCCTTCAAAGTGATGTGGGAGAAGTTTGGGATCAAAAGGAATTGATCTTGACATGGTTGGTGCATAGCCAAGTTCATGATTTTGGTGTTTTGGCTTGATTTTGTGGCTTGGTGGTGATTTTGGTGAAAAACGAAAATCATGGTTTTGGAAAAGTGGCTGGACTGAATCCTCACAAATGCCTTCAAAGTGATGTGGGAGAAGTTTGGGATCAAAAGGAATTGATCTTGACATGGTTGGTGCATAGCCAAGTTCATGATTTTGGTGTTTTGGCTTGATTTTGTGGCTTGGTGGTGATTTTGGTGAAAAACGAAAATCATGGTTTTGGAAAACTGGCTGGACTCAATCCTCACAAATGCCTTCAAAGTGATGTGGGAGAAGTTTGGGATCAAAAGGAATTGATCTTGACATGGTTGGTGCATAGCCAAGTTCATGATTTTGGTACTTGGTGGTGATTTTGTGGCTTGGTGGTGATTTTGGTGAAAAACGAAAATCATGGTTTTGGAAAACTGGCTGGACTGAATCCTCACAAATGCCTTCAAAGTGATGTGGGAGAAGTTTGGGATCAAAAGGAATTGATCTTGACATGGTTGGTGCATAGCCAAGTTCATGATTTTGGTGTTTTGGCTTGATTTTGTGGCTTGGTGGTGATTTTGGTGAAAAACGAAAATCATGGTTTTGGAAAACTGGCTGGACTCAATCCTCACAAATGCCTTCAAAGTGATGTGGGAGAAGTTTGGGATCAAAAGGAATTGATCTTGACATGGTTGGTGCATAGCCAAGTTCATGATTTTGGTGTTTTGGCTTGATTTTGTGGCTTGGTGGTGATTTTGGTGAAAAACGAAAATCATGGTTTTGGAAAAGTGGCTGGACTGAATCCTCACAAATGCCTTCAAAGTGATGTGGGAGAAGTTTGGGATCAAAAGGAATTGATCTTGACATGGTTGGTGCATAGCCAAGTTCATGATTTTGGTGTTTTGGCTTGATTTTGTGGCTTGGTGGTGATTTTGGTGAAAAACGAAAATCATGGTTTTGGAAAACTGGCTGGACTCAATCCTCACAAATGCCTTCAAAGTGATGTGGGAGAAGTTTGGGATCAAAAGGAATTGATCTTGACATGGTTGGTGCATAGCCAAGTTCATGATTTTGGTGTTTTGGCTTGATTTTGTGGCTTGGTGGTGATTTTGGTGAAAAACGAAAATCATGGTTTTGGAAAAGTGGCTGGACTGAATCCTCACAAATGCCTTCAAAGTGATGTGGGAGAAGTTTGGGATCAAAAGGAATTGATCTTGACATGGTTGGTGCATAGCCAAGTTCATGATTTTGGTGTTTTGGCTTGATTTTGTGGCTTGGTGGTGATTTTGGTGAAAAACGAAAATCATGGTTTTGGAAAAGTGGCTGGACTGAATCCTCACAAATGCCTTCAAAGTGATGTGGGAGAAGTTTGGGATCAAAAGGAATTGATCTTGACATGGTTGGTGCATAGCCAAGTTCATGATTTTGGTGTTTTGGCTTGATTTTGTGGCTTGGTGGTGATTTTGGTGAAAAACGAAAATCATGGTTTTGGAAAAGTGGCTGGACTCAATCCTCACAAATGCCTTCAAAGTGATGTGGGAGAAGTTTGGGATCAAAAGGAATTGATCTTGACATGGTTGGTGCATAGCCAAGTTCATGATTTTGGTGTTTTGGCTTGATTTTGTGGCTTGGTGGTGATTTTGGTGAAAAACGAAAATCATGGTTTTGGAAAACTGGCTGGACTCAATCCTCACAAATGCCTTCAAAGTGATGTGGGAGAAGTTTGGGATCAAAAGGAATTGATCTTGACATGGTTGGTGCATAGCCAAGTTCATGATTTTGGTGTTTTGGCTTGATTTTGTGGCTTGGTGGTGATTTTGGTGAAAAACGAAAATCATGGTTTTGGAAAACTGGCTGGACTGAATCCTCACAAATGCCTTCAAAGTGATGTGGGAGAAGTTTGGGATCAAAAGGAATTGATCTTGACATGGTTGGTGCATAGCCAAGTTCATGATTTTGGTGTTTTGGCTTGATTTTGTGGCTTGGTGGTGATTTTGGTGAAAAACGAAAATCATGGTTTTGGAAAACTGGCTGGACTCAATCCTCACAAATGCCTTCAAAGTGATGTGGGAGAAGTTTGGGATCAAAAGGAATTGATCTTGACATGGTTGGTGCATAGCCAAGTTCATGATTTTGGTGTTTTGGCTTGATTTTGTGGCTTGGTGGTGATTTTGGTGAAAAACGAAAATCATGGTTTTGGAAAAGTGGCTGGACTGAATCCTCACAAATGCCTTCAAAGTGATGTGGGAGAAGTTTGGGATCAAAAGGAATTGATCTTGACATGGTTGGTGCATAGCCAAGTTCATGATTTTGGTGTTTTGGCTTGATTTTGTGGCTTGGTGGTGATTTTGGTGAAAAACGAAAATCATGGTTTTGGAAAAGTGGCTGGACTCAATCCTCACAAATGCCTTCAAAGTGATGTGGGAGAAGTTTGGGATCAAAAGGAATTGATCTTGACATGGTTGGTGCATAGCCAAGTTCATGATTTTGGTGTTTTGGCTTGATTTTGTGGCTTGGTGGTGATTTTGGTGAAAAACGAAAATCATGGTTTTGGAAAACTGGCTGGACTCAATCCTCACAAATGCCTTCAAAGTGATGTGGGAGAAGTTTGGGATCAAAAGGAATTGATCTTGACATGGTTGGTGCATAGCCAAGTTCATGATTTTGGTGTTTTGGCTTGATTTTGTGGCTTGGTGGTGATTTTGGTGAAAAACGAAAATCATGGTTTTGGAAAACTGGCTGGACTCAATCCTCACAAATGCCTTCAAAGTGATGTGGGAGAAGTTTGGGAGCAAAAGGAATTGATCTTGACATGGTTGGTGCATAGCCAAGTGCCATGATTTTGGATTTTTGGCTTGATTTTGTGACTTGGTGGTGATTTTGGTGAAAAACGAAAATCATGGTTTTGGAAAACTGGCTGGACTCAATCCTCACAAATGCCTTCAAAGTGATGTGGGAGAAGTTTGGGATCAAAAGGAATTGATCTTGACATGGTTGGTGCATAGCCAAGTTCATGATTTTGGTGTTTTGGCTTGATTTTGTGGCTTGGTGGTGATTTTGGTGAAAAACGAAAATCATGGTTTTGGAAAAGTGGCTGGACTGAATCCTCACAAATGCCTTCAAAGTGATGTGGGAGAAGTTTGGGATCAAAAGGAATTGATCTTGACATGGTTGGTGCATAGCCAAGTTCATGATTTTGGTGTTTTGGCTTGATTTTGTGGCTTGGTGGTGATTTTGGTGAAAAACGAAAATCATGGTTTTGGAAAAGTGGCTGGACTGAATCCTCACAAATGCCTTCAAAGTGATGTGGGAGAAGTTTGGGATCAAAAGGAATTGATCTTGACATGGTTGGTGCATAGCCAAGTTCATGATTTTGGTGTTTTGGCTTGATTTTGTGGCTTGGTGGTGATTTTGGTGAAAAACGAAAATCATGGTTTTGGAAAAGTGGCTGGACTGAATCCTCACAAATGCCTTCAAAGTGATGTGGGAGAAGTTTGGGATCAAAAGGAATTGATCTTGACATGGTTGGTGCATAGCCAAGTTCATGATTTTGGTGTTTTGGCTTGATTTTGTGGCTTGGTGGTGATTTTGGTGAAAAACGAAAATCATGGTTTTGGAAAAGTGGCTGGACTGAATCCTCACAAATGCCTTCAAAGTGATGTGGGAGAAGTTTGGGATCAAAAGGAATTGATCTTGACATGGTTGGTGCATAGCCAAGTTCATGATTTTGGTGTTTTGGCTTGATTTTGTGGCTTGGTGGTGATTTTGGTGAAAAACGAAAATCATGGTTTTGGAAAACTGGCTGGACTCAATCCTCACAAATGCCTTCAAAGTGATGTGGGAGAAGTTTGGGATCAAAAGGAATTGATCTTGACATGGTTGGTGCATAGCCAAGTTCATGATTTTGGTGTTTTGGCTTGATTTTGTGGCTTGGTGGTGATTTTGGTGAAAAACGAAAATCATGGTTTTGGAAAACTGGCTGGACTCAATCCTCACAAATGCCTTCAAAGTGATGTGGGAGAAGTTTGGGAGCAAAAGGAATTGATCTTGACATGGTTGGTGCATAGCCAAGTGCCATGATTTTGGATTTTTGGCTTGATTTTGTGACTTGGTGGTGATTTTGGTGAAAAACGAAAATCATGGTTTTGGAAAACTGGCTGGACTCAATCCTCACAAATGCCTTCAAAGTGATGTGGGAGAAGTTTGGGATCAAAAGGAATTGATCTTGACATGGTTGGTGCATAGCCAAGTTCATGATTTTGGTGTTTTGGCTTGATTTTGTGGCTTGGTGGTGATTTTGGTGAAAAACGAAAATCATGGTTTTGGAAAAGTGGCTGGACTGAATCCTCACAAATGCCTTCAAAGTGATGTGGGAGAAGTTTGGGATCAAAAGGAATTGATCTTGACATGGTTGGTGCATAGCCAAGTTCATGATTTTGGTGTTTTGGCTTGATTTTGTGGCTTGGTGGTGATTTTGGTGAAAAACGAAAATCATGGTTTTGGAAAAGTGGCTGGACTGAATCCTCACAAATGCCTTCAAAGTGATGTGGGAGAAGTTTGGGATCAAAAGGAATTGATCTTGACATGGTTGGTGCATAGCCAAGTTCATGATTTTGGTGTTTTGGCTTGATTTTGTGGCTTGGTGGTGATTTTGGTGAAAAACGAAAATCATGGTTTTGGAAAACTGGCTGGACTCAATCCTCACAAATGCCTTCAAAGTGATGTGGGAGAAGTTTGGGAGCAAAAGGAATTGATCTTGACATGGTTGGTGCATAGCCAAGTTCATGATTTTGGTGTTTTGGCTTGATTTTGTGGCTTGGTGGTGATTTTGGTGAAAAACGAAAATCATGGTTTTGGAAAACTGGCTGGACTCAATCCTCACAAATGCCTTCAAAGTGATGTGGGAGAAGTTTGGGATCAAAAGGAATTGATCTTGACATGGTTGGTGCATAGCCAAGTTCATGATTTTGGTGTTTTGGCTTGATTTTGTGGCTTGGTGGTGATTTTGGTGAAAAACGAAAATCATGGTTTTGGAAAACTGGCTGGACTCAATCCTCACAAATGCCTTCAAAGTGATGTGGGAGAAGTTTGGGATCAAAAGGAATTGATCTTGACATGGTTGGTGCATAGCCAAGTTCATGATTTTGGTGTTTTGGCTTGATTTTGTGGCTTGGTGGTGATTTTGGTGAAAAACGAAAATCATGGTTTTGGAAAACTGGCTGGACTCAATCCTCACAAATGCCTTCAAAGTGATGTGGGAGAAGTTTGGGAGCAAAAGGAATTGATCTTGACATGGTTGGTGCATAGCCAAGTGCCATGATTTTGGATTTTTGGCTTGATTTTGTGACTTGGTGGTGATTTTGGTGAAAAACGAAAATCATGGTTTTGGAAAACTGGCTGGACTCAATCCTCACAAATGCCTTCAAAGTGATGTGGGAGAAGTTTGGGATCAAAAGGAATTGATCTTGACATGGTTGGTGCATAGCCAAGTTCATGATTTTGGTGTTTTGGCTTGATTTTGTGGCTTGGTGGTGATTTTGGTGAAAAACGAAAATCATGGTTTTGGAAAAGTGGCTGGACTGAATCCTCACAAATGCCTTCAAAGTGATGTGGGAGAAGTTTGGGATCAAAAGGAATTGATCTTGACATGGTTGGTGCATAGCCAAGTTCATGATTTTGGTGTTTTGGCTTGATTTTGTGGCTTGGTGGTGATTTTGGTGAAAAACGAAAATCATGGTTTTGGAAAACTGGCTGGACTCAATCCTCACAAATGCCTTCAAAGTGATGTGGGAGAAGTTTGGGATCAAAAGGAATTGATCTTGACATGGTTGGTGCATAGCCAAGTTCATGATTTTGGTGTTTTGGCTTGATTTTGTGGCTTGGTGGTGATTTTGGTGAAAAACGAAAATCATGGTTTTGGAAAACTGGCTGGACTCAATCCTCACAAATGCCTTCAAAGTGATGTGGGAGAAGTTTGGGAGCAAAAGGAATTGATCTTGACATGGTTGGTGCATAGCCAAGTGCCATGATTTTGGATTTTTGGCTTGATTTTGTGACTTGGTGGTGATTTTGGTGAAAAACGAAAATCATGGTTTTGGAAAACTGGCTGGACTCAATCCTCACAAATGCCTTCAAAGTGATGTGGGAGAAGTTTGGGATCAAAAGGAATTGATCTTGACATGGTTGGTGCATAGCCAAGTTCATGATTTTGGTGTTTTGGCTTGATTTTGTGGCTTGGTGGTGATTTTGGTGAAAAACGAAAATCATGGTTTTGGAAAAGTGGCTGGACTGAATCCTCACAAATGCCTTCAAAGTGATGTGGGAGAAGTTTGGGATCAAAAGGAATTGATCTTGACATGGTTGGTGCATAGCCAAGTTCATGATTTTGGTGTTTTGGCTTGATTTTGTGGCTTGGTGGTGATTTTGGTGAAAAACGAAAATCATGGTTTTGGAAAAGTGGCTGGACTGAATCCTCACAAATGCCTTCAAAGTGATGTGGGAGAAGTTTGGGATCAAAAGGAATTGATCTTGACATGGTTGGTGCATAGCCAAGTTCATGATTTTGGTGTTTTGGCTTGATTTTGTGGCTTGGTGGTGATTTTGGTGAAAAACGAAAATCATGGTTTTGGAAAACTGGCTGGACTCAATCCTCACAAATGCCTTCAAAGTGATGTGGGAGAAGTTTGGGATCAAAAGGAATTGATCTTGACATGGTTGGTGCATAGCCAAGTTCATGATTTTGGTGTTTTGGCTTGATTTTGTGGCTTGGTGGTGATTTTGGTGAAAAACGAAAATCATGGTTTTGGAAAACTGGCTGGACTCAATCCTCACAAATGCCTTCAAAGTGATGTGGGAGAAGTTTGGGAGCAAAAGGAATTGATCTTGACATGGTTGGTGCATAGCGAAGTGCCATGATTTTGGATTTTTGGCTTGATTTTGTGACTTGGTGGTGATTTTGGTGAAAAACGAAAATCATGGTTTTGGAAAACTGGCTGGACTCAATCCTCACAAATGCCTTCAAAGTGATGTGGGAGAAGTTTGGGATCAAAAGGAATTGATCTTGGCATGGTTGGTGCATAGCCAAGTTCCAAGATTTTGGTGTTTTGGCTTGATTTTGTGACTTGGTGGTGTGCCAAGAATCATGAAATTTTCAAAGTGGTGGTTTTTGAGTTTTGTTGGTTGGAAAGTGTCACAAATGCATGCAGAATGAGGTCTAGAAAGTTTGGTATCAAAACCAAGCCATCTTGATGTGGTTTTGAATTTTTGAAATGTTGGAAAATAGAGGGTTTTGAAAAAAATTCATGAAAATTCGAAACCTTGGCCAATCCTAACGAAACTTGGTGGGCACCTTCTTGATATTATTATGGGATGGACTGGAAAAAATCACGCAAAAATACGGTGTCTAGATACGTTTTTCCATTTTTCCCGATTTTCCACATTTCGGGTCTTTGGAAAAATAAAAAAAATACTTCCCCATGTCGAAAAATTCTAATTTTTTGCAGGCAATGTTGTACCATTTTTATGAGGATCCCTGCAAAAAATCTCGTGAAAATTCGTTCTCTAGGTCCCAAAACAGAACTTATGTCTACTCAAAAAAAGTTTATCTACTTGTACAAAAGTGGCTTTTGCATATTTAGCTATTATAGGGGGGGGGTGTTCCTCAATGCAGCCAGCTCTTGCACC
>NC_143508.1:56012500-56015000 GCF_051622355.1 Phaseolus vulgaris
ATGATTTTGGATTTTTGGCTTGATTTTGTGACTTGGTGGTGATTTTGGTGAAAAACGAAAATCATGGTTTTGGAAAACTGGCTGGACTCAATCCTCACAAATGCCTTCAAAGTGATGTGGGAGAAGTTTGGGATCAAAAGGAATTGATCTTGACATGGTTGGTGCATAGCCAAGTTCATGATTTTGGTGTTTTGGCTTGATTTTGTGGCTTGGTGGTGATTTTGGTGAAAAACGAAAATCATGGTTTTGGAAAAGTGGCTGGACTGAATCCTCACAAATGCCTTCAAAGTGATGTGGGAGAAGTTTGGGATCAAAAGGAATTGATCTTGACATGGTTGGTGCATAGCCAAGTTCATGATTTTGGTGTTTTGGCTTGATTTTGTGGCTTGGTGGTGATTTTGGTGAAAAACGAAAATCATGGTTTTGGAAAACTGGCTGGACTCAATCCCCACAAATGCCTTCAAAGTGATGTGGGAGAAGTTTGGGATCAAAAGGAATTGATCTTGACATGGTTGGTGCATAGCCAAGTTCATGATTTTGGTGTTTTGGCTTGATTTTGTGGCTTGGTGGTGATTTTGGTGAAAAACGAAAATCATGGTTTTGGAAAACTGGCTGGACTCAATCCTCACAAATGCCTTCAAAGTGATGTGGGAGAAGTTTGGGATCAAAAGGAATTGATCTTGACATGGTTGGTGCATAGCCAAGTTCATGATTTTGGTGTTTTGGCTTGATTTTGTGGCTTGGTGGTGATTTTGGTGAAAAACGAAAATCATGGTTTTGGAAAACTGGCTGGACTCAATCCTCACAAATGCCTTCAAAGTGATGTGGGAGAAGTTTGGGAGCAAAAGGAATTGATCTTGACATGGTTGGTGCATAGCCAAGTGCCATGATTTTGGATTTTTGGCTTGATTTTGTGACTTGGTGGTGATTTTGGTGAAAAACGAAAATCATGGTTTTGGAAAACTGGCTGGACTCAATCCTCACAAATGCCTTCAAAGTGATGTGGGAGAGGTTTGGGATCAAAAGGAATTGATCTTGGCATGGTTGGTGCATAGCCAAGTTCCAAGATTTTGGTGTTTTGGCTTGATTTTGTGACTTGGTGGTGTGCCAAGAATCATGAAATTTTCAAAGTGGTGGTTTTTGAGTTTTGTTGGTTGGAAAGTGTCACAAATGCATGCAGAATGAGGTCTAGAAAGTTTGGTATCAAAACCAAGCCATCTTGATGTGGTTTTGAATTTTTGAAATGTTGGAAAATAGAGGGTTTTGAAAAAAATTCATGAAAATTCGAAACCTTGGCCAATCCTAACGAAACTTGGTGGGCACCTTCTTGATATTATTATGGGATGGACTGGAAAAAATCACGCAAAAATACGGTGTCTAGATACGTTTTTCCATTTTTCCCGATTTTCCACATTTCGGGTCTTTGGAAAAATAAAAAAAATACTTCCCCATGTCGAAAAATTCTAATTTTTTGCAGGCAATGTTGTACCATTTTTATGAGGATCCCTGCAAAAAATCTCGTGAAAATTCGTTCTCTAGGTCCCAAAACAGAACTTATGTCTACTCAAAAAAAGTGTATCTACTTGTACAAAAGTGGCTTTTGCATATTTAGCTATTATAGGGGGGGGGTGTTCCTCAATGCAGCCAGCTCTTGCACCATGGAAAATTCTGGTGCGGTCCCTTCATTCCCCCCTGTTTTGGCTTGCTTTGTGGTGGGGCAAGTCAAAACGCCCACACATGGGTGATCCACCAACTTGGGTTGGTGTCACCCGTTGTGGGCGGCGGCATGGTGGTGGCCGCCGTCGGTTCCGGCCGACTGACCCGGTGGGAAAAAATGTGAATCTGTTATGTGGATTTGTGGCACGCTGGTGGGATTTTCGTTGTGTGGCTCATTTCTAGACTTGTGAGCATCACGAAGGGGGTATGGCTTCCAACCGTTCGCGGGGAAGGGGCCATCATGTCTGGCTTGCTGCCGGCCGGGGGGGTAATGTCATCAGTCAGCGTCCGCTTGGGCTCACATTTGTGCTGGTTACGCCCAGGGTCATGTGGTTGATATTGAGGGCTTTATTACTCTCGGTTCAGTAGCGCGCGGCCACCACAGGGAAGGCACGGCCTCATCCGCGTGGCTTCTCCCTCACGAGCATCTTGGCGATCCGCCACGGTGGTCGTGCTGGAGAAGAAGCACGGATGAGACGGGTTGGAACTGTGGCCCGGTGCGATCGGGGAAGATTTGTGCCACGCAAATCGTTGGGTGGCTTATTCGAAGACTTGTGAGCATCACGAAGGGGGTATGGCTTCCAACCGTTCGCGGGGAAGGGGCCATCATGTCTGGCTTGCTGCCGGGCGGGGGGGAGTAATGTCATCAGTCAGCGTCCGCTTGGGCTCACATTTGTGCTGGTTACGCCCAGGGTCATGTGGTTGATATGAGGGCTTTATTACTCTCGGTCCAGTAGCGCGCGGCCACCACAGGGAAGGCACGGCCTCATCCGCGTGGCTTCTC
>NC_143508.1:56025000-56027500 GCF_051622355.1 Phaseolus vulgaris
GGCTTGATTTTGTGGCTTGGTGGTGATTTTGGTGAAAAACGAAAATCATGGTTTTGGAAAACTGGCTGGACTCAATCCTCACAAATGCCTTCAAAGTGATGTGGGAGAAGTTTGGAATCAAAAGGAATTGATCTTGACATGGTTGGTGCATAGCCAAGTTCATGATTTTGGTGTTTTGGCTTGATTTTGTGGCTTGGTGGTGATTTTGGTGAAAAACGAAAATCATGGTTTTGGAAAACTGGCTGGACTCAATCCTCACAAATGCCTTCAAAGTGATGTGGGAGAAGTTTGGGATCAAAAGGAATTGATCTTGACATGGTTGGTGCATAGCCAAGTTCATGATTTTGGTGTTTTGGCTTGATTTTGTGGCTTGGTGGTGATTTTGGTGAAAAACGAAAATCATGGTTTTGGAAAAGTGGCTGGACTCAATCCTCACAAATGCCTTCAAAGTGATGTGGGAGAAGTTTGGGAGCAAAAGGAATTGATCTTGACATGGTTGGTGCATAGCCAAGTGCCATGATTTTGGATTTTTGGCTTGATTTTGTGACTTGGTGGTGATTTTGGTGAAAAACGAAAATCATGGTTTTGGAAAACTGGCTGGACTCAATCCTCACAAATGCCTTCAAAGTGATGTGGGAGAAGTTTGGGATCAAAAGGAATTGATCTTGACATGGTTGGTGCATAGCCAAGTTCATGATTTTGGTGTTTTGGCTTGATTTTGTGGCTTGGTGGTGATTTTGGTGAAAAACGAAAATCATGGTTTTGGAAAAGTGGCTGGACTGAATCCTCACAAATGCCTTCAAAGTGATGTGGGAGAAGTTTGGGATCAAAAGGAATTGATCTTGACATGGTTGGTGCATAGCCAAGTTCATGATTTTGGTGTTTTGGCTTGATTTTGTGGCTTGGTGGTGATTTTGGTGAAAAACGAAAATCATGGTTTTGGAAAACTGGCTGGACTGAATCCTCACAAATGCCTTCAAAGTGATGTGGGAGAAGTTTGGGATCAAAAGGAATTGATCTTGACATGGTTGGTGCATAGCCAAGTTCATGATTTTGGTGTTTTGGCTTGATTTTGTGGCTTGGTGGTGATTTTGGTGAAAAACGAAAATCATGGTTTTGGAAAACTGGCTGGACTCAATCCTCACAAATGCCTTCAAAGTGATGTGGGAGAAGTTTGGGATCAAAAGGAATTGATCTTGACATGGTTGGTGCATAGCCAAGTTCATGATTTTGGTGTTTTGGCTTGATTTTGTGGCTTGGTGGTGATTTTGGTGAAAAACGAAAATCATGGTTTTGGAAAAGTGGCTGGACTCAATCCTCACAAATGCCTTCAAAGTGATGTGGGAGAAGTTTGGGAGCAAAAGGAATTGATCTTGACATGGTTGGTGCATAGCCAAGTGCCATGATTTTGGATTTTTGGCTTGATTTTGTGACTTGGTGGTGATTTTGGTGAAAAACGAAAATCATGGTTTTGGAAAACTGGCTGGACTCAATCCTCACAAATGCCTTCAAAGTGATGTGGGAGAAGTTTGGGATCAAAAGGAATTGATCTTGGCATGGTTGGTGCATAGCCAAGTTCCAAGATTTTGGTGTTTTGGCTTGATTTTGTGACTTGGTGGTGTGCCAAGAATCATGAAATTTTCAAAGTGGTGGTTTTTGAGTTTTGTTGGTTGGAAAGTGTCACAAATGCATGCAGAATGAGGTCTAGAAAGTTTGGTATCAAAACCAAGCCATCTTGATGTGGTTTTGAATTTTTGAAATGTTGGAAAATAGAGGGTTTTGAAAAAAATTCATGAAAATTCGAAACCTTGGCCAATCCTAACGAAACTTGGTGGGCACCTTCTTGATATTATTATGGGATGGACTGGAAAAAATCACGCAAAAATACGGTGTCTAGATACGTTTTTCCATTTTTCCCGATTTTCCACATTTCGGGTCTTTGGAAAAATAAAAAAAATACTTCCCCATGTCGAAAAATTCTAATTTTTTGCAGGCAATGTTGTACCATTTTTATGAGGATCCCTGCAAAAAATCTCGTGAAAATTCGTTCTCTAGGTCCCAAAACAGAACTTATGTCTACTCAAAAAAAGTGTATCTACTTGTACAAAAGTGGCTTTTGCATATTTAGCTATTATAGGGGGGGGGTGTTCCTCAATGCAGCCAGCTCTTGCACCATGGAAAATTCTGGTGCGGTCCCTTCATTCCCCCCTGTTTTGGCTTGCTTTGTGGTGGGGCAAGTCAAAACGCCCACACATGGGTGATCCACCAACTTGGGTTGGTGTCACCCGTTGTGGGCGGCGGCATGGTGGTGGCCGCCGTCGGTTCCGGCCGACTGACCCGGTGGGAAAAAATGTGAATCTGTTATGTGGATTTGTGGCACGCTGGTGGGATTTTCGTTGTGTGGCTCATTTCTAGACTTGTGAGCATCACGAAGGGGGTATGGCTTCCAACCTCGCGGGGAAGGGGCCATCATGTCTGGCTTGCTGCCGGCCGGGGGGGT
>NC_143508.1:56037500-56040000 GCF_051622355.1 Phaseolus vulgaris
TGGTGGTGATTTTGGTGAAAAACGAAAATCATGGTTTTGGAAAAGTGGCTGGACTCAATCCTCACAAATGCCTTCAAAGTGATGTGGGAGAAGTTTGGGATCAAAAGGAATTGATCTTGACATGGTTGGTGCATAGCCAAGTTCATGATTTTGGTGTTTTGGCTTGATTTTGTGGCTTGGTGGTGATTTTGGTGAAAAACGAAAATCATGGTTTTGGAAAAGTGGCTGGACTCAATCCTCACAAATGCCTTCAAAGTGATGTGGGAGAAGTTTGGGATCAAAAGGAATTGATCTTGACATGGTTGGTGCATAGCCAAGTTCATGATTTTGGTGTTTTGGCTTGATTTTGTGTCTTGGTGGTGATTTTGGTGAAAAACGAAAATCATGGTTTTGGAAAACTGGCTGGACTCAATCCTCACAAATGCCTTCAAAGTGATGTGGGAGAAGTTTGGGATCAAAAGGAATTGATCTTGACATGGTTGGTGCATAGCCAAGTTCATGATTTTGGTGTTTTGGCTTGATTTTGTGGCTTGGTGGTGATTTTGGTGAAAAACGAAAATCATGGTTTTGGAAAAGTGGCTGGACTCAATCCTCACAAATGCCTTCAAAGTGATGTGGGAGAAGTTTGGGAGCAAAAGGAATTGATCTTGACATGGTTGGTGCATAGCCAAGTGCCATGATTTTGGATTTTTGGCTTGATTTTGTGACTTGGTGGTGATTTTGGTGAAAAACGAAAATCATGGTTTTGGAAAACTGGCTGGACTCAATCCTCACAAATGCCTTCAAAGTGATGTGGGAGAAGTTTGGGATCAAAAGGAATTGATCTTGACATGGTTGGTGCATAGCCAAGTTCATGATTTTGGTGTTTTGGCTTGATTTTGTGGCTTGGTGGTGATTTTGGTGAAAAACGAAAATCATGGTTTTGGAAAACTGGCTGGACTCAATCCTCACAAATGCCTTCAAAGTGATGTGGGAGAAGTTTGGGATCAAAAGGAATTGATCTTGACATGGTTGGTGCATAGCCAAGTTCATGATTTTGGTGTTTTGGCTTGATTTTGTGGCTTGGTGGTGATTTTGGTGAAAAACGAAAATCATGGTTTTGGAAAACTGGCTGGACTCAATCCTCACAAATGCCTTCAAAGTGATGTGGGAGAAGTTTGGGATCAAAAGGAATTGATCTTGACATGGTTGGTGCATAGCCAAGTTCATGATTTTGGTGTTTTGGCTTGATTTTGTGGCTTGGTGGTGATTTTGGTGAAAAACGAAAATCATGGTTTTGGAAAACTGGCTGGACTCAATCCTCACAAATGCCTTCAAAGTGATGTGGGAGAAGTTTGGGATCAAAAGGAATTGATCTTGACATGGTTGGTGCATAGCCAAGTTCATGATTTTGGTGTTTTGGCTTGATTTTGTGGCTTGGTGGTGATTTTGGTGAAAAACGAAAATCATGGTTTTGGAAAACTGGCTGGACTCAATCCTCACAAATGCCTTCAAAGTGATGTGGGAGAAGTTTGGGAGCAAAAGGAATTGATCTTGACATGGTTGGTGCATAGCCAAGTGCCATGATTTTGGATTTTTGGCTTGATTTTGTGACTTGGTGGTGATTTTGGTGAAAAACGAAAATCATGGTTTTGGAAAAGTGGCTGGACTCAATCCTCACAAATGCCTTCAAAGTGATGTGGGAGAAGTTTGGGATCAAAAGGAATTGATCTTGGCATGGTTGGTGCATAGCCAAGTTCCAAGATTTTGGTGTTTTGGCTTGATTTTGTGACTTGGTGGTGTGCCAAGAATCATGAAATTTTCAAAGTGGTGGTTTTTGAGTTTTGTTGGTTGGAAAGTGTCACAAATGCATGCAGAATGAGGTCTAGAAAGTTTGGTATCAAAACCAAGCCATCTTGATGTGGTTTTGAATTTTTGAAATGTTGGAAAATAGAGGGTTTTGAAAAAAATTCATGAAAATTCGAAACCTTGGCCAATCCTAACGAAACTTGGTGGGCACCTTCTTGATATTATTATGGGATGGACTGGAAAAAATCACGCAAAAATACGGTGTCTAGATACGTTTTTCCATTTTTCCCGATTTTCCACATTTCGGGTCTTTGGAAAAATAAAAAAAATACTTCCCCATGTCGAAAAATTCTAATTTTTTGCAGGCAATGTTGTACCATTTTTATGAGGATCCCTGCAAAAAATCTCGTGAAAATTCGTTCTCTAGGTCCCAAAACAGAACTTATGTCTACTCAAAAAAAGTGTATCTACTTGTACAAAAGTGGCTTTTGCATATTTAGCTATTATAGGGGGGGGTGTTCCTCAATGCAGCCAGCTCTTGCACCATGGAAAATTCTGGTGCGGTCCCTTCATTCCCCCCTGTTTTGGCTTGCTTTGTGGTGGGGCAAGTCAAAACGCCCACACATGGGTGATCCACCAACTTGGGTTGGTGTCACCCGTTGTGGGCGGCGGCATGGTGGTGGCCGCCGTCGGTTCCGGCCGACTGACCCGG
>NC_143508.1:56050000-56052500 GCF_051622355.1 Phaseolus vulgaris
TTTTGTGGCTTGGTGGTGATTTTGGTGAAAAACGAAAATCATGGTTTTGGAAAAGTGGCTGGACTGAATCCTCACAAATGCCTTCAAAGTGATGTGGGAGAAGTTTGGGATCAAAAGGAATTGATCTTGACATGGTTGGTGCATAGCCAAGTTCATGATTTTGGTGTTTTGGCTTGATTTTGTGGCTTGGTGGTGATTTTGGTGAAAAACGAAAATCATGGTTTTGGAAAACTGGCTGGACTGAATCCTCACAAATGCCTTCAAAGTGATGTGGGAGAAGTTTGGGATCAAAAGGAATTGATCTTGACATGGTTGGTGCATAGCCAAGTTCATGATTTTGGTGTTTTGGCTTGATTTTGTGGCTTGGTGGTGATTTTGGTGAAAAACGAAAATCATGGTTTTGGAAAACTGGCTGGACTCAATCCTCACAAATGCCTTCAAAGTGATGTGGGAGAAGTTTGGGATCAAAAGGAATTGATCTTGACATGGTTGGTGCATAGCCAAGTTCATGATTTTGGTGTTTTGGCTTGATTTTGTGGCTTGGTGGTGATTTTGGTGAAAAACGAAAATCATGGTTTTGGAAAACTGGCTGGACTCAATCCTCACAAATGCCTTCAAAGTGATGTGGGAGAAGTTTGGGAGCAAAAGGAATTGATCTTGACATGGTTGGTGCATAGCCAAGTGCCATGGTTTTGGATTTTTGGCTTGATTTTGTGACTTGGTGGTGATTTTGGTGAAAAACGAAAATCATGGTTTTGGAAAACTGGCTGGACTCAATCCTCACAAATGCCTTCAAAGTGATGTGGGAGAAGTTTGGGATCAAAAGGAATTGATCTTGACATGGTTGGTGCATAGCCAAGTTCATGATTTTGGTGTTTTGGCTTGATTTTGTGGCTTGGTGGTGATTTTGGTGAAAAACGAAAATCATGGTTTTGGAAAAGTGGCTGGACTGAATCCTCACAAATGCCTTTAAAGTGATGTGGGAGAAGTTTGGGATCAAAAGGAATTGATCTTGACATGGTTGGTGCATAGCCAAGTTCATGATTTTGGTGTTTTGGCTTGATTTTGTGGCTTGGTGGTGATTTTGGTGAAAAACGAAAATCATGGTTTTGGAAAACTGGCTGGACTGAATCCTCACAAATGCCTTCAAAGTGATGTGGGAGAAGTTTGGGATCAAAAGGAATTGATCTTGACATGGTTGGTGCATAGCCAAGTTCATGATTTTGGTGTTTTGGCTTGATTTTGTGGCTTGGTGGTGATTTTGGTGAAAAACGAAAATCATGGTTTTGGAAAACTGGCTGGACTCAATCCTCACAAATGCCTTCAAAGTGATGTGGGAGAAGTTTGGGATCAAAAGGAATTGATCTTGACATGGTTGGTGCATAGCCAAGTTCATGATTTTGGTGTTTTGGCTTGATTTTGTGGCTTGGTGGTGATTTTGGTGAAAAACGAAAATCATGGTTTTGGAAAAGTGGCTGGACTCAATCCTCACAAATGCCTTCAAAGTGATGTGGGAGAAGTTTGGGAGCAAAATGAATTGATCTTGACATGGTTGGTGCATAGCCAAGTGCCATGATTTTGGATTTTTGGCTTGATTTTGTGACTTGGTGGTGATTTTGGTGAAAAACGAAAATCATGGTTTTGGAAAAGTGGCTGGACTCAATCCTCACAAATGCCTTCAAAGTGATGTGGGAGAAGTTTGGGATCAAAAGGAATTGATCTTGACATGGTTGGTGCATAGCCAAGTTCATGATTTTGGTGTTTTGGCTTGATTTTGTGGCTTGGTGGTGATTTTGGTGAAAAACGAAAATCATGGTTTTGGAAAAGTGGCTGGACTGAATCCTCACAAATGCCTTTAAAGTGATGTGGGAGAAGTTTGGGATCAAAAGGAATTGATCTTGACATGGTTGGTGCATAGCCAAGTTCATGATTTTGGTGTTTTGGCTTGATTTTGTGGCTTGGTGGTGATTTTGGTGAAAAACGAAAATCATGGTTTTGGAAAACTGGCTGGACTGAATCCTCACAAATGCCTTCAAAGTGATGTGGGAGAAGTTTGGGATCAAAAGGAATTGATCTTGACATGGTTGGTGCATAGCCAAGTTCATGATTTTGGTGTTTTGGCTTGATTTTGTGGCTTGGTGGTGATTTTGGTGAAAAACGAAAATCATGGTTTTGGAAAACTGGCTGGACTCAATCCTCACAAATGCCTTCAAAGTGATGTGGGAGAAGTTTGGGATCAAAAGGAATTGATCTTGACATGGTTGGTGCATAGCCAAGTTCATGATTTTGGTGTTTTGGCTTGATTTTGTGGCTTGGTGGTGATTTTGGTGAAAAACGAAAATCATGGTTTTGGAAAAGTGGCTGGACTCAATCCTCACAAATGCCTTCAAAGTGATGTGGGAGAAGTTTGGGAGCAAAAGGAATTGATCTTGACATGGTTGGTGCATAGCCAAGTGCCATGATTTTGGATTTTTGGCTTGATTTTGTGACTTGGTGGTGA
>NC_143508.1:56062500-56067500 GCF_051622355.1 Phaseolus vulgaris
AAAATCATGGTTTTGGAAAACTGGCTGGACTCAATCCTCACAAATGCCTTCAAAGTGATGTGGGAGAAGTTTGGGATCAAAAGGAATTGATCTTGACATGGTTGGTGCATAGCCAAGTTCATGATTTTGGTGTTTTGGCTTGATTTTGTGGCTTGGTGGTGATTTTGGTGAAAAACGAAAATCATGGTTTTGGAAAACTGGCTGGACTCAATCCTCACAAATGCCTTCAAAGTGATGTGGGAGAAGTTTGGGAGCAAAAGGAATTGATCTTGACATGGTTGGTGCATAGCCAAGTGCCATGATTTTAGATTTTTGGCTTGATTTTGTGACTTGGTGGTGATTTTGGTGAAAAACGAAAATCATGGTTTTGGAAAACTGGCTGGACTCAATCCTCACAAATGCCTTCAAAGTGATGTGGGAGAAGTTTGGGATCAAAAGGAATTGATCTTGACATGGTTGGTGCATAGCCAAGTTCATGATTTTGGTGTTTTGGCTTGATTTTGTGGCTTGGTGGTGATTTTGGTGAAAAACGAAAATCATGGTTTTGGAAAACTGGCTGGACTCAATCCTCACAAATGCCTTCAAAGTGATGTGGGAGAAGTTTGGGATCAAAAGGAATTGATCTTGACATGGTTGGTGCATAGCCAAGTTCATGATTTTGGTGTTTTGGCTTGATTTTGTGGCTTGGTGGTGATTTTGGTGAAAAACGAAAATCATGGTTTTGGAAAACTGGCTGGACTCAATCCTCACAAATGCCTTCAAAGTGATGTGGGAGAAGTTTGGGATCAAAAGGAATTGATCTTGACATGGTTGGTGCATAGCCAAGTTCATGATTTTGGTGTTTTGGCTTGATTTTGTGGCTTGGTGGTGATTTTGGTGAAAAACGAAAATCATGGTTTTGGAAAACTGGCTGGACTCAATCCTCACAAATGCCTTCAAAGTGATGTGGGAGAAGTTTGGGAGCAAAAGGAATTGATCTTGACATGGTTGGTGCATAGCCAAGTGCCATGATTTTGGATTTTTGGCTTGATTTTGTGACTTGGTGGTGATTTTGGTGAAAAACGAAAATCATGGTTTTGGAAAACTGGCTGGACTCAATCCTCACAAATGCCTTCAAAGTGATGTGGGAGAAGTTTGGGATCAAAAGGAATTGATCTTGACATGGTTGGTGCATAGCCAAGTTCATGATTTTGGTGTTTTGGCTTGATTTTGTGGCTTGGTGGTGATTTTGGTGAAAAACGAAAATCATGGTTTTGGAAAAGTGGCTGGACTGAATCCTCACAAATGCCTTCAAAGTGATGTGGGAGAAGTTTGGGATCAAAAGGAATTGATCTTGACATGGTTGGTGCATAGCCAAGTTCATGATTTTGGTGTTTTGGCTTGATTTTGTGGCTTGGTGGTGATTTTGGTGAAAAACGAAAATCATGGTTTTGGAAAAGTGGCTGGACTCAATCCTCACAAATGCCTTCAAAGTGATGTGGGAGAAGTTTGGGATCAAAAGGAATTGATCTTGACATGGTTGGTGCATAGCCAAGTTCATGATTTTGGTGTTTTGGCTTGATTTTGTGGCTTGGTGGTGATTTTGGTGAAAAACGAAAATCATGGTTTTGGAAAAGTGGCTGGACTGAATCCTCACAAATGCCTTCAAAGTGATGTGGGAGAAGTTTGGGATCAAAAGGAATTGATCTTGACATGGTTGGTGCATAGCCAAGTTCATGATTTTGGTGTTTTGGCTTGATTTTGTGGCTTGGTGGTGATTTTGGTGAAAAACGAAAATCATGGTTTTGGAAAACTGGCTGGACTCAATCCTCACAAATGCCTTCAAAGTGATGTGGGAGAAGTTTGGGATCAAAAGGAATTGATCTTGACATGGTTGGTGCATAGCCAAGTTCATGATTTTGGTGTTTTGGCTTGATTTTGTGGCTTGGTGGTGATTTTGGTGAAAAACGAAAATCATGGTTTTGGAAAACTGGCTGGACTCAATCCTCACAAATGCCTTCAAAGTGATGTGGGAGAAGTTTGGGATCAAAAGGAATTGATCTTGACATGGTTGGTGCATAGCCAAGTTCATGATTTTGGTGTTTTGGCTTGATTTTGTGGCTTGGTGGTGATTTTGGTGAAAAACGAAAATCATGGTTTTGGAAAACTGGCTGGACTCAATCCTCACAAATGCCTTCAAAGTGATGTGGGAGAAGTTTGGGAGCAAAAGGAATTGATCTTGACATGGTTGGTGCATAGCCAAGTGCCATGATTTTGGATTTTTGGCTTGATTTTGTGACTTGGTGGTGATTTTGGTGAAAAACGAAAATCATGGTTTTGGAAAACTGGCTGGACTCAATCCTCACAAATGCCTTCAAAGTGATGTGGGAGAAGTTTGGGATCAAAAGGAATTGATCTTGACATGGTTGGTGCATAGCCAAGTTCATGATTTTGGTGTTTTGGCTTGATTTTGTGGCTTGGTGGTGATTTTGGTGAAAAACGAAAATCATGGTTTTGGAAAAGTGGCCGGACTGAATCCTCACAAATGCCTTCAAAGTGATGTGGGAGAAGTTTGGGATCAAAAGGAATTGATCTTGACATGGTTGGTGCATAGCCAAGTTCATGATTTTGGTGTTTTGGCTTGATTTTGTGGCTTGGTGGTGATTTTGGTGAAAAACGAAAATCATGGTTTTGGAAAACTGGCTGGACTCAATCCTCACAAATGCCTTCAAAGTGATGTGGGAGAAGTTTGGGATCAAAAGGAATTGATCTTGACATGGTTGGTGCATAGCCAAGTTCATGATTTTGGTGTTTTGGCTTGATTTTGTGGCTTGGTGGTGATTTTGGTGAAAAACGAAAATCATGGTTTTGGAAAACTGGCTGGACTCAATCCTCACAAATGCCTTCAAAGTGATGTGGGAGAAGTTTGGGATCAAAAGGAATTGATCTTGACATGGTTGGTGCATAGCCAAGTTCATGATTTTGGTGTTTTGGCTTGATTTTGTGGCTTGGTGGTGATTTTGGTGAAAAACGAAAATCATGGTTTTGGAAAACTGGCTGGACTCAATCCTCACAAATGCCTTCAAAGTGATGTGGGAGAAGTTTGGGAGCAAAAGGAATTGATCTTGACATGGTTGGTGCATAGCCAAGTGCCATGATTTTGGATTTTTGGCTTGATTTTGTGACTTGGTGGTGATTTTGGTGAAAAACGAAAATCATGGTTTTGGAAAACTGGCTGGACTCAATCCTCACAAATGCCTTCAAAGTGATGTGGGAGAAGTTTGGGATCAAAAGGAATTGATCTTGACATGGTTGGTGCATAGCCAAGTTCATGATTTTGGTGTTTTGGCTTGATTTTGTGGCTTGGTGGTGATTTTGGTGAAAAACGAAAATCATGGTTTTGGAAAAGTGGCCGGACTGAATCCTCACAAATGCCTTCAAAGTGATGTGGGAGAAGTTTGGGATCAAAAGGAATTGATCTTGACATGGTTGGTGCATAGCCAAGTTCATGATTTTGGTGTTTTGGCTTGATTTTGTGGCTTGGTGGTGATTTTGGTGAAAAACGAAAATCATGGTTTTGGAAAACTGGCTGGACTCAATCCTCACAAATGCCTTCAAAGTGATGTGGGAGAACTTTGGGATCAAAAGGAATTGATCTTGACATGGTTGGTGCATAGCCAAGTTCATGATTTTGGTGTTTTGGCTTGATTTTGTGGCTTGGTGGTGATTTTGGTGAAAAACGAAAATCATGGTTTTGGAAAACTGGCTGGACTCAATCCTCACAAATGCCTTCAAAGTGATGTGGGAGAAGTTTGGGATCAAAAGGAATTGATTTTGACATGGTTGGTGCATAGCCAAGTTCATGATTTTGGTGTTTTGGCTTGATTTTGTGGCTTGGTGGTGATTTTGGTGAAAAACGAAAATCATGGTTTTGGAAAACTGGCTGGACTCAATCCTCACAAATGCCTTCAAAGTGATGTGGGAGAAGTTTGGGAGCAAAAGGAATTGATCTTGACATGGTTGGTGCATAGCCAAGTGCCATGATTTTGGATTTTTGGCTTGATTTTGTGACTTGGTGGTGATTTTGGTGAAAAACGAAAATCATGGTTTTGGAAAACTGGCTGGACTCAATCCTCACAAATGCCTTCAAAGTGATGTGGGAGAAGTTTGGGATCAAAAGGAATTGATCTTGGCATGGTTGGTGCATAGCCAAGTTCCAAGATTTTGGTGTTTTGGCTTGATTTTGTGACTTGGTGGTGTGCCAAGAATCATGAAATTTTCAAAGTGGTGGTTTTTGAGTTTTGTTGGTTGGAAAGTGTCACAAATGCATGCAGAATGAGGTCTAGAAAGTTTGGTATCAAAACCAAGCCATCTTGATGTGGTTTTGAATTTTTGAAATGTTGGAAAATAGAGGGTTTTGAAAAAAATTCATGAAAATTCGAAACCTTGGCCAATCCTAACGAAACTTGGTGGGCACCTTCTTGATATTATTATGGGATGGACTGGAAAAAATCACGCAAAAATACGGTGTCTAGATACGTTTTTCCATTTTTCCCGATTTTCCACATTTCGGGTCTTTGGAAAAATAAAAAAAATACTTCCCCATGTCGAAAAATTCTAATTTTTTGCAGGCAATGTTGTACCATTTTTATGAGGATCCCTGCAAAAAATCTCGTGAAAATTCGTTCTCTAGGTCCCAAAACAGAACTTATGTCTACTCAAAAAAAGTGTATCTACTTGTACAAAAGTGGCTTTTGCATATTTAGCTATTATAGGGGGGGGGGTGTTCCTCAATGCAGCCAGCTCTTGCACCATGGAAAATTCTGGTGCGGTCCCTTCATTCCCCCCTGTTTTGGCTTGCTTTGTGGTGGGGCAAGTCAAAACGCCCACACATGGGTGATCCACCAACTTGGGTTGGTGTCACCCGTTGTGGGCGGCGGCATGGTGGTGGCCGCCGTCGGTTCCGGCCGACTGACCCGGTGGGAAAAAATGTGAATCTGTTATGTGGATTTGTGGCACGC
>NC_143508.1:56077500-56085000 GCF_051622355.1 Phaseolus vulgaris
ACAAATGCCTTCAAAGTGATGTGGGAGAAGTTTGGGATCAAAAGGAATTGATCTTGACATGGTTGGTGCATAGCAAAGTTCATGATTTTGGTGTTTTGGCTTGATTTTGTGGCTTGGTGGTGATTTTGGTGAAAAACGAAAATCATGGTTTTGGAAAAGTGGCTGGACTGAATCCTCACAAATGCCTTCAAAGTGATGTGGGAGAAGTTTGGGATCAAAAGGAATTGATCTTGACATGGTTGGTGCATAGCCAAGTTCATGATTTTGGTGTTTTGGCTTGATTTTGTGGCTTGGTGGTGATTTTGGTGAAAAACGAAAATCATGGTTTTGGAAAAGTGGCTGGACTCAATCCTCACAAATGCCTTCAAAGTGATGTGGGAGAAGTTTGGGATCAAAAGGAATTGATCTTGACATGGTTGGTGCATAGCCAAGTTCATGATTTTGGTGTTTTGGCTTGATTTTGTGGCTTGGTGGTGATTTTGGTGAAAAACGAAAATCATGGTTTTGGAAAACTGGCTGGACTCAATCCTCACAAATGCCTTCAAAGTGATGTGGGAGAAGTTTGGGATCAAAAGGAATTGATCTTGACATGGTTGGTGCATAGCCAAGTTCATGATTTTGGTGTTTTGGCTTGATTTTGTGGCTTGGTGGTGATTTTGGTGAAAAACGAAAATCATGGTTTTGGAAAACTGGCTGGACTGAATCCTCACAAATGCCTTCAAAGTGATGTGGGAGAAGTTTGGGATCAAAAGGAATTGATCTTGACATGGTTGGTGCATAGCAAAGTTCATGATTTTGGTGTTTTGGCTTGATTTTGTGGCTTGGTGGTGATTTTGGTGAAAAACGAAAATCATGGTTTTGGAAAACTGGCTGGACTCAATCCTCACAAATGCCTTCAAAGTGATGTGGGAGAAGTTTGGGATCAAAAGGAATTGATCTTGACATGGTTGGTGCATAGCCAAGTTCATGATTTTGTGACTTGGTGGTGATTTTGTGGCTTGGTGGTGATTTTGGTGAAAAACGAAAATCATGGTTTTGGAAAACTGGCTGGACTGAATCCTCACAAATGCCTTCAAAGTGATGTGGGAGAAGTTTGGGATCAAAAGGAATTGATCTTGACATGGTTGGTGCATAGCCAAGTTCATGATTTTGGTGTTTTGGCTTGATTTTGTGGCTTGGTGGTGATTTTGGTGAAAAACGAAAATCATGGTTTTGGAAAACTGGCTGGACTGAATCCTCACAAATGCCTTCAAAGTGATGTGGGAGAAGTTTGGGATCAAAAGGAATTGATCTTGACATGGTTGGTGCATAGCCAAGTTCATGATTTTGGTGTTTTGGCTTGATTTTGTGGATTGGTGGTGATTTTGGTGAAAAACGAAAATCATGGTTTTGGAAAAGTGGCTGGACTGAATCCTCACAAATGCCTTCAAAGTGATGTGGGAGAAGTTTGGGATCAAAAGGAATTGATCTTGACATGGTTGGTGCATAGCCAAGTTCATGATTTTGGTGTTTTGGCTTGATTTTGTGGCTTGGTGGTGATTTTGGTGAAAAACGAAAATCATGGTTTTGGAAAACTGGCTGGACTCAATCCTCACAAATGCCTTCAAAGTGATGTGGGAGAAGTTTGGGATCAAAAGGAATTGATCTTGACATGGTTGGTGCATAGCCAAGTTCATGATTTTGGTGTTTTGGCTTGATTTTGTGGCTTGGTGGTGATTTTGGTGAAAAACGAAAATCATGGTTTTGGAAAAGTGGCTGGACTGAATCCTCACAAATGCCTTCAAAGTGATGTGGGAGAAGTTTGGGATCAAAAGGAATTGATCTTGACATGGTTGGTGCATAGCCAAGTTCATGATTTTGGTGTTTTGGCTTGATTTTGTGGCTTGGTGGTGATTTTGGTGAAAAACGAAAATCATGGTTTTGGAAAAGTGGCTGGACTCAATCCTCACAAATGCCTTCAAAGTGATGTGGGAGAAGTTTGGGATCAAAAGGAATTGATCTTGACATGGTTGGTGCATAGCCAAGTTCATGATTTTGGTGTTTTGGCTTGATTTTGTGGCTTGGTGGTGATTTTGGTGAAAAACGAAAATCATGGTTTTGGAAAACTGGCTGGACTCAATCCTCACAAATGCCTTCAAAGTGATGTGGGAGAAGTTTGGGATCAAAAGGAATTGATCTTGACATGGTTGGTGCATAGCCAAGTTCATGATTTTGGTGTTTTGGCTTGATTTTGTGGCTTGGTGGTGATTTTGGTGAAAAACGAAAATCATGGTTTTGGAAAACTGGCTGGACTCAATCCTCACAAATGCCTTCAAAGTGATGTGGGAGAAGTTTGGGATCAAAAGGAATTGATCTTGACATGGTTGGTGCATAGCCAAGTTCATGATTTTGGTGTTTTGGCTTGATTTTGTGGCTTGGTGGTGATTTTGGTGAAAAACGAAAATCATGGTTTTGGAAAACTGGCTGGACTCAATCCTCACAAATGCCTTCAAAGTGATGTGGGAGAAGTTTGGGATCAAAAGGAATTGATCTTGACATGGTTGGTGCATAGCCAAGTTCATGATTTTGGTGTTTTGGCTTGATTTTGTGGCTTGGTGGTGATTTTGGTGAAAAACGAAAATCATGGTTTTGGAAAACTGGCTGGACTCAATCCTCACAAATGCCTTCAAAGTGATGTGGGAGAAGTTTGGGATCAAAAGGAATTGATCTTGACATGGTTGGTGCATAGCCAAGTTCATGATTTTGGTGTTTTGGCTTGATTTTGTGGCTTGGTGGTGATTTTGGTGAAAAACGAAAATCATGGTTTTGGAAAAGTGGCCGGACTGAATCCTCACAAATGCCTTCAAAGTGATGTGGGAGAAGTTTGGGATCAAAAGGAATTGATCTTGACATGGTTGGTGCATAGCCAAGTTCATGATTTTGGTGTTTTGGCTTGATTTTGTGGCTTGGTGGTGATTTTGGTGAAAAACGAAAATCATGGTTTTGGAAAACTGGCTGGACTGAATCCTCACAAATGCCTTCAAAGTGATGTGGGAGAAGTTTGGGATCAAAAGGAATTGATCTTGACATGGTTGGTGCATAGCCAAGTTCATGATTTTGGTGTTTTGGCTTGATTTTGTGGCTTGGTGGTGATTTTGGTGAAAAACGAAAATCATGGTTTTGGAAAACTGGCTGGACTCAATCCTCACAAATGCCTTCAAAGTGATGTGGGAGAAGTTTGGGATCAAAAGGAATTGATCTTGACATGGTTGGTGCATAGCCAAGTTCATGATTTTGGTGTTTTGGCTTGATTTTGTGGCTTGGTGGTGATTTTGGTGAAAAACGAAAATCATGGTTTTGGAAAACTGGCTGGACTCAATCCTCACAAATGCCTTCAAAGTGATGTGGGAGAAGTTTGGGAGCAAAAGGAATTGAACTTGACATGGTTGGTGCATAGCCAAGTGCCATGATTTTGGATTTTTGGCTTGATTTTGTGACTTGGTGGTGATTTTGGTGAAAAACGAAAATCATGGTTTTGGAAAACTGGCTGGACTCAATCCTCACAAATGCCTTCAAAGTGATGTGGGAGAAGTTTGGGATCAAAAGGAATTGATCTTGACATGGTTGGTGCATAGCCAAGTTCATGATTTTGGTGTTTTGGCTTGATTTTGTGGCTTGGTGGTGATTTTGGTGAAAAACGAAAATCATGGTTTTGGAAAAGTGGCTGGACTCAATCCTCACAAATGCCTTCAAAGTGATGTGGGAGAAGTTTGGGATCAAAAGGAATTGATCTTGACATGGTTGGTGCATAGCCAAGTTCATGATTTTGGTGTTTTGGCTTGATTTTGTGGCTTGGTGGTGATTTTGGTGAAAAACGAAAATCATGGTTTTGGAAAAGTGGCTGGACTGAATCCTCACAAATGCCTTCAAAGTGATGTGGGAGAAGTTTGGGATCAAAAGGAATTGATCTTGACATGGTTGGTGCATAGCCAAGTTCATGATTTTGGTGTTTTGGCTTGATTTTGTGGCTTGGTGGTGATTTTGGTGAAAAACGAAAATCATGGTTTTGGAAAACTGGCTGGACTCAATCCTCACAAATGCCTTCAAAGTGATGTGGGAGAAGTTTGGGAGCAAAAGGAATTGATCTTGACATGGTTGGTGCATAGCCAAGTGCCATGATTTTGGATTTTTGGCTTGATTTTGTGACTTGGTGGTGATTTTGGTGAAAAACGAAAATCATGGTTTTGGAAAACTGGCTGGACTCAATCCTCACAAATGCCTTCAAAGTGATGTGGGAGAAGTTTGGGATCAAAAGGAATTGATCTTGACATGGTTGGTGCATAGCCAAGTTCATGATTTTGGTGTTTTGGCTTGATTTTGTGGCTTGGTGGTGATTTTGGTGAAAAACGAAAATCATGGTTTTGGAAAACTGGCTGGACTGAATCCTCACAAATGCCTTCAAAGTGATGTGGGAGAAGTTTGGGATCAAAAGGAATTGATCTTGACATGGTTGGTGCATAGCCAAGTTCATGATTTTGGTGTTTTGGCTTGATTTTGTGGCTTGGTGGTGATTTTGGTGAAAAACGAAAATCATGGTTTTGGAAAAGTGGCTGGACTCAATCCTCACAAATGCCTTCAAAGTGATGTGGGAGAAGTTTGGGATCAAAAGGAATTGATCTTGACATGGTTGGTGCATAGCCAAGTTCATGATTTTGGTGTTTTGGCTTGATTTTGTGGCTTGGTGGTGATTTTGGTGAAAAACGAAAATCATGGTTTTGGAAAAGTGGCTGGACTGAATCCTCACAAATGCCTTCAAAGTGATGTGGGAGAAGTTTGGGATCAAAAGGAATTGATCTTGACATGGTTGGTGCATAGCCAAGTTCATGATTTTGGTGTTTTGGCTTGATTTTGTGGCTTGGTGGTGATTTTGGTGAAAAACGAAAATCATGGTTTTGGAAAACTGGCTGGACTCAATCCTCACAAATGCCTTCAAAGTGATGTGGGAGAAGTTTGGGATCAAAAGGAATTGATCTTGACATGGTTGGTGCATAGCCAAGTTCATGATTTTGGTGTTTTGGCTTGATTTTGTGGCTTGGTGGTGATTTTGGTGAAAAACGAAAATCATGGTTTTGGAAAACTGGCTGGACTCAATCCTCACAAATGCCTTCAAAGTGATGTGGGAGAAGTTTGGGATCAAAAGGAATTGATCTTGACATGGTTGGTGCATAGCCAAGTTCATGATTTTGGTGTTTTGGCTTGATTTTGTGGCTTGGTGGTGATTTTGGTGAAAAACGAAAATCATGGTTTTGGAAAAGTGGCTGGACTCAATCCTCACAAATGCCTTCAAAGTGATGTGGGAGAAGTTTGGGATCAAAAGGAATTGATCTTGACATGGTTGGTGCATAGCCAAGTTCATGATTTTGGTGTTTTGGCTTGATTTTGTGGCTTGGTGGTGATTTTGGTGAAAAACGAAAATCATGGTTTTGGAAAAGTGGCTGGACTCAATCCTCACAAATGCCTTCAAAGTGATGTGGGAGAAGTTTGGGATCAAAAGGAATTGATCTTGACATGGTTGGTGCATAGCAAAGTTCATGATTTTGGTGTTTTGGCTTGATTTTGTGGCTTGGTGGTGATTTTGGTGAAAAACGAAAATCATGGTTTTGGAAAACTGGCTGGACTCAATCCTCACAAATGCCTTCAAAGTGATGTGGGAGAAGTTTGGGATCAAAAGGAATTGATCTTGACATGGTTGGTGCATAGCCAAGTTCATGATTTTGGTGTTTTGGCTTGATTTTGTGGCTTGGTGGTGATTTTGGTGAAAAACGAAAATCATGGTTTTGGAAAAGTGGCTGGACTCAATCCTCACAAATGCCTTCAAAGTGATGTGGGAGAAGTTTGGGATCAAAAGGAATTGATCTTGACATGGTTGGTGCATAGCAAAGTTCATGATTTTGGTGTTTTGGCTTGATTTTGTGGCTTGGTGGTGATTTTGGTGAAAAACGAAAATCATGGTTTTGGAAAAGTGGCTGGACTCAATCCTCACAAATGCCTTCAAAGTGATGTGGGAGAAGTTTGGGATCAAAAGGAATTGATCTTGACATGGTTGGTGCATAGCCAAGTTCATGATTTTGGTGTTTTGGCTTGATTTTGTGGCTTGGTGGTGATTTTGGTGAAAAACGAAAATCATGGTTTTGGAAAACTGGCTGGACTCAATCCTCACAAATGCCTTCAAAGTGATGTGGGAGAAGTTTGGGAGCAAAAGGAATTGATCTTGACATGGTTGGTGCATAGCCAAGTTCATGATTTTGGTGTTTTGGCTTGATTTTGTGGCTTGGTGGTGATTTTGGTGAAAAACGAAAATCATGGTTTTGGAAAAGTGGCTGGACTCAATCCTCACAAATGCCTTCAAAGTGATGTGGGAGAAGTTTGGGATCAAAAGGAATTGATCTTGACATGGTTGGTGCATAGCCAAGTTCATGATTTTGGTGTTTTGGCTTGATTTTGTGGCTTGGTGGTGATTTTGGTGAAAAACGAAAATCATGGTTTTGGAAAAGTGGCTGGACTCAATCCTCACAAATGCCTTCAAAGTGATGTGGGAGAAGTTTGGGATCAAAAGGAATTGATCTTGACATGGTTGGTGCATAGCCAAGTTCATGATTTTGGTGTTTTGGCTTGATTTTGTGGCTTGGTGGTGATTTTGGTGAAAAACGAAAATCATGGTTTTGGAAAAGTGGCTGGACTCAATCCTCACAAATGCCTTCAAAGTGATGTGGGAGAAGTTTGGGATCAAAAGGAATTGATCTTGACATGGTTGGTGCATAGCAAAGTTCATGATTTTGGTGTTTTGGCTTGATTTTGTGGCTTGGTGGTGATTTTGGTGAAAAACGAAAATCATGGTTTTGGAAAACTGGCTGGACTCAATCCTCACAAATGCCTTCAAAGTGATGTGGGAGAAGTTTGGGATCAAAAGGAATTGATCTTGACATGGTTGGTGCATAGCCAAGTTCATGATTTTGGTGTTTTGGCTTGATTTTGTGGCTTGGTGGTGATTTTGGTGAAAAACGAAAATCATGGTTTTGGAAAAGTGGCTGGACTCAATCCTCACAAATGCCTTCAAAGTGATGTGGGAGAAGTTTGGGAGCAAAAGGAATTGATCTTGACATGGTTGGTGCATAGCCAAGTTCATGATTTTGGTGTTTTGGCTTGATTTTGTGGCTTGGTGGTGATTTTGGTGAAAAACGAAAATCATGGTTTTGGAAAAGTGGCTGGACTCAATCCTCACAAATGCCTTCAAAGTGATGTGGGAGAAGTTTGGGAGCAAAAGGAATTGATCTTGACATGGTTGGTGCATAGCCAAATGCCATGATTTTGGATTTTTGGCTTGATTTTGTGACTTGGTGGTGATTTTGGTGAAAAACGAAAATCATGGTTTTGGAAAAGTGGCTGGACTCAATCCTCACAAATGCCTTCAAAGTGATGTGGGAGAAGTTTGGGATCAAAAGGAATTGATCTTGACATGGT
>NC_143508.1:56095000-56102500 GCF_051622355.1 Phaseolus vulgaris
GCATAGCGAAGTTCATGATTTTGGTGTTTTGGCTTGATTTTGTGGCTTGGTGGTGATTTTGGTGAAAAACGAAATGTTGGTTTTGGAAAAGTGGCTGGACTCAATCCTCACAAATGCCTTCAAAGTGATGTGGGAGAAGTTTGGGATCAAAAGGAATTGATCTTGACATGGTTGGTGCATAGCCAAGTTCATGATTTTGGTGTTTTGGCTTGATTTTGTGGCTTGGTGGTGATTTTGGTGAAAAACGAAAATCATGGTTTTGGAAAAGTGGCTGGACTCAATCCTCACAAATGCCTTCAAAGTGATGTGGGAGAAGTTTGGGATCAAAAGGAATTGATCTTGACATGGTTGGTGCATAGCCAAGTTCATGATTTTGGTGTTTTGGCTTGATTTTGTGGCTTGGTGGTGATTTTGGTGAAAAACGAAAATCATGGTTTTGGAAAAGTGGCTGGACTCAATCCTCACAAATGCCTTCAAAGTGATGTGGGAGAAGTTTGGGATCAAAAGGAATTGATCTTGACATGGTTGGTGCATAGCAAAGTTCATGATTTTGGTGTTTTGGCTTGATTTTGTGGCTTGGTGGTGATTTTGGTGAAAAACGAAAATCATGGTTTTGGAAAAGTGGCTGGACTCAATCCTCACAAATGCCTTCAAAGTGATGTGGGAGAAGTTTGGGATCAAAAGGAATTGATCTTGACATGGTTGGTGCATAGCAAAGTTCATGATTTTGGTGTTTTGGCTTGATTTTGTGGCTTGGTGGTGATTTTGGTGAAAAACGAAAATCATGGTTTTGGAAAAGTGGCTGGACTCAATCCTCACAAATGCCTTCAAAGTGATGTGGGAGAAGTTTGGGATCAAAAGGAATTGATCTTGACATGGTTGGTGCATAGCCAAGTTCATGATTTTGGTGTTTTGGCTTGATTTTGTGGCTTGGTGGTGATTTTGGTGAAAAACGAAAATCATGGTTTTGGAAAAGTGGCTGGACTCAATCCTCACAAATGCCTTCAAAGTGATGTGGGAGAAGTTTGGGATCAAAAGGAATTGATCTTGACATGGTTGGTGCATAGCAAAGTTCATGATTTTGGTGTTTTGGCTTGATTTTGTGGCTTGGTGGTGATTTTGGTGAAAAACGAAAATCATGGTTTTGGAAAAGTGGCTGGACTCAATCCTCACAAATGCCTTCAAAGTGATGTGGGAGATGTTTGGGATCAAAAGGAATTGATCTTGACATGGTTGGTGCATAGCAAAGTTCATGATTTTGGTGTTTTGGCTTGATTTTGTGGCTTGGTGGTGATTTTGGTGAAAAACGAAAATCATGGTTTTGGAAAAGTGGCTGGACTCAATCCTCACAAATGCCTTCAAAGTGATGTGGGAGAAGTTTGGGATCAAAAGGAATTGATCTTGACATGGTTGGTGCATAGCAAAGTTCATGATTTTGGTGTTTTGGCTTGATTTTGTGGCTTGGTGGTGATTTTGGTGAAAAACGAAAATCATGGTTTTGGAAAAGTGGCTGGACTCAATCCTCACAAATGCCTTCAAAGTGATGTGGGAGAAGTTTGGGATCAAAAGGAATTGATCTTGACATGGTTGGTGCATAGCAAAGTTCATGATTTTGGTGTTTTGGCTTGATTTTGTGGCTTGGTGGTGATTTTGGTGAAAAACGAAAATCATGGTTTTGGAAAAGTGGCTGGACTCAATCCTCACAAATGCCTTCAAAGTGATGTGGGAGAAGTTTGGGATCAAAAGGAATTGATCTTGACATGGTTGGTGCATAGCCAAGTTCATGATTTTGGTGTTTTGGCTTGATTTTGTGGCTTGGTGGTGATTTTGGTGAAAAACGAAAATCATGGTTTTGGAAAAGTGGCTGGACTCAATCCTCACAAATGCCTTCAAAGTGATGTGGGAGAAGTTTGGGATCAAAAGGAATTGATCTTGACATGGTTGGTGCATAGCAAAGTTCATGATTTTGGTGTTTTGGCTTGATTTTGTGGCTTGGTGGTGATTTTGGTGAAAAACGAAAATCATGGTTTTGGAAAAGTGGCTGGACTCAATCCTCACAAATGCCTTCAAAGTGATGTGGGAGATGTTTGGGATCAAAAGGAATTGATCTTGACATGGTTGGTGCATAGCAAAGTTCATGATTTTGGTGTTTTGGCTTGATTTTGTGGCTTGGTGGTGATTTTGGTGAAAAACGAAAATCATGGTTTTGGAAAAGTGGCTGGACTCAATCCTCACAAATGCCTTCAAAGTGATGTGGGAGAAGTTTGGGATCAAAAGGAATTGATCTTGACATGGTTGGTGCATAGCAAAGTTCATGATTTTGGTGTTTTGGCTTGATTTTGTGGCTTGGTGGTGATTTTGGTGAAAAACGAAAATCATGGTTTTGGAAAAGTGGCTGGACTCAATCCTCACAAATGCCTTCAAAGTGATGTGGGAGAAGTTTGGGATCAAAAGGAATTGATCTTGACATGGTTGGTGCATAGCCAAGTTCATGATTTTGGATTTTTGGCTTGATTTTGTGGCTTGGTGGTGATTTTGGTGAAAAACGAAAATCATGGTTTTGGAAAAGTGGCTGGACTCAATCCTCACAAATGCCTTCAAAGTGATGTGGGAGAGTTTGGGATCAAAAGGAATTGATCTTGACATGGTTGGTGCATAGCCAAGTTCATGATTTTGGTGTTTTGGCTTGATTTTGTGGCTTGGTGGTGATTTTGGTGAAAAACGAAAATCATGGTTTTGGAAAAGTGGCTGGACTCAATCCTCACAAATGCCTTCAAAGTGATGTGGGAGAAGTTTGGGATCAAAAGGAATTGATCTTGACATGGTTGGTGCATAGCCAAGTTCATGATTTTGGTGTTTTGGCTTGATTTTGTGGCTTGGTGGTGATTTTGGTGAAAAACGAAAATCATGGTTTTGGAAAAGTGGCTGGACTCAATCCTCACAAATGCCTTCAAAGTGATGTGGGAGAAGTTTGGGAGCAAAAGGAATTGATCTTGACATGGTTGGTGCATAGCAAAGTTCATGATTTTGGTGTTTTGGCTTGATTTTGTGGCTTGGTGGTGATTTTGGTGAAAAACAAAAATGTTGGTTTTGGAAAAGTGGCTGGACTCAATCCTCACAAATGCCTTCAAAGTGATGTGGGAGAAGTTTGGGATCAAAAGGAATTGATCTTGACATGGTTGGTGCATAGCCAAGTTCATGATTTTGGTGTTTTGGCTTGATTTTGTGGCTTGGTGGTGATTTTGGTGAAAAACGAAAATCATGGTTTTGGAAAAGTGGTTGGACTCAATCCTCACAAATGCCTTCAAAGTGATGTGGGAGAAGTTTGGGATCAAAAGGAATTGATCTTGACATGGTTGGTGCATAGCCAAGTTCATGATTTTGGTGTTTTGGCTTGATTTTGTGGCTTGGTGGTGATTTTGGTGAAAAACGAAAATCATGGTTTTGGAAAAGTGGCTGGACTCAATCCTCACAAATGCCTTCAAAGTGATGTGGGAGAAGTTTGGGATCAAAAGGAATTGATCTTGACATGGTTGGTGCATAGCAAAGTTCATGATTTTGGTGTTTTGGCTTGATTTTGTGGCTTGGTGGTGATTTTGGTGAAAAACGAAAATCATGGTTTTGGAAAAGTGGCTGGACTCAATCCTCACAAATGCCTTCAAAGTGATGTGGGAGAAGTTTGGGATCAAAAGGAATTGATCTTGACATGGTTGGTGCATAGCAAAGTTCATGATTTTGGTGTTTTGGCTTGATTTTGTGGCTTGGTGGTGATTTTGGTGAAAAACGAAAATCATGGTTTTGGAAAAGTGGCTGGACTCAATCCTCACAAATGCCTTCAAAGTGATGTGGGAGAAGTTTGGGATCAAAAGGAATTGATCTTGACATGGTTGGTGCATAGCCAAGTTCATGATTTTGGTGTTTTGGCTTGATTTTGTGGCTTGGTGGTGATTTTGGTGAAAAACGAAAATCATGGTTTTGGAAAAGTGGCTGGACTCAATCCTCACAAATGCCTTCAAAGTGATGTGGGAGAAGTTTGGGATCAAAAGGAATTGATCTTGACATGGTTGGTGCATAGCAAAGTTCATGATTTTGGTGTTTTGGCTTGATTTTGTGGCTTGGTGGTGATTTTGGTGAAAAACGAAAATCATGGTTTTGGAAAAGTGGCTGGACTCAATCCTCACAAATGCCTTCAAAGTGATGTGGGAGATGTTTGGGATCAAAAGGAATTGATCTTGACATGGTTGGTGCATAGCCAAGTTCATGATTTTGTGACTTGGTGGTGATTTTGGTGAAAAACGAAAATGTTGGTTTTGGAAAACTGGCTGGACTCAATCCTCACAAATGCCTTCAAAGTGATGTGGGAGAATTTTGGGATCAAAAGGAATTGATCTTGACATGGTTGGTGCATAGCCAAGTTCATGATTTTGGTGTTTTGGCTTGATTTTGTGGCTTGGTGGTGATTTTGGTGAAAAACGAAAATCATGGTTTTGGAAAAGTGGCTGGACTCAATCCTCACAAATGCCTTCAAAGTGATGTGGGAGAAGTTTGGGATCAAAAGGAATTGATCTTGACATGGTTGGTGCATAGCAAAGTTCATGATTTTGGTGTTTTGGCTTGATTTTGTGGCTTGGTGGTGATTTTGGTGAAAAACGAAAATCATGGTTTTGGAAAAGTGGCTGGACTCAATCCTCACAAATGCCTTCAAAGTGATGTGGGAGAAGTTTGGGATCAAAAGGAATTGATCTTGACATGGTTGGTGCATTGCAAAGTTCATGATTTTGGTGTTTTGGCTTGATTTTGTGGCTTGGTGGTGATTTTGGTGAAAAACGAAAATCATGGTTTTGGAAAAGTGGCTGGACTCAATCCTCACAAATGCCTTCAAAGTGATGTGGGAAAAGTTTGGGATCAAAAGGAATTGATCTTGACATGGTTGGTGCATAGCCAAGTTCATGATTTTGGTGTTTTGGCTTGATTTTGTGGCTTGGTGGTGATTTTGGTGAAAAACGAAAATCATGGTTTTGGAAAAGTGGCTGGACTCAATCCTCACAAATGCCTTCAAAGTGATGTGGGAGAAGTTTGGGATCAAAAGGAATTGATCTTGACATGGTTGGTGCATAGCAAAGTTCATGATTTTGGTGTTTTGGCTTGATTTTGTGGCTTGGTGGTGATTTTGGTGAAAAACGAAAATCATGGTTTTGGAAAAGTGGCTGGACTCAATCCTCACAAATGCCTTCAAAGTGATGTGGGAGATGTTTGGGATCAAAAGGAATTGATCTTGACATGGTTGGTGCATAGCCAAGTTCATGATTTTGTGACTTGGTGGTGATTTTGGTGAAAAACGAAAATGTTGGTTTTGGAAAACTGGCTGGACTCAATCCTCACAAATGCCTTCAAAGTGATGTGGGAGAAGTTTGGGATCAAAAGGAATTGATCTTGACATGGTTGGTGCATAGCCAAGTTCATGATTTTGGTGTTTTGGCTTGATTTTGTGGCTTGGTGGTGATTTTGGTGAAAAACGAAAATCATGGTTTTGGAAAAGTGGCTGGACTCAATCCTCACAAATGCCTTCAAAGTGATGTGGGAGAAGTTTGGGATCAAAAGGAATTGATCTTGACATGGTTGGTGCATAGCAAAGTTCATGATTTTGGTGTTTTGGCTTGATTTTGTGGCTTGGTGGTGATTTTGGTGAAAAACGAAAATCATGGTTTTGGAAAACTGGCTGGACTCAATCCTCACAAATGCCTTCAAAGTGATGTGGGAGAAGTTTGGGAGCAAAAGGAATTGATCTTGACATGGTTGGTGCATAGCCAAGTTCATGATTTTGGTGTTTTGGCTTGATTTTGTGGCTTGGTGGTGATTTTGGTGAAAAACGAAAATCATGGTTTTGGAAAAGTGGCTGGACTCAATCCTCACAAATGCCTTCAAAGTGATGTGGGAGAAGTTTGGGAGCAAAAGGAATTGATCTTGACATGGTTGGTGCATAGCCAAGTGCCATGATTTTGGATTTTTGGCTTGATTTTGTGACTTGGTGGTGATTTTGGTGAAAAACGAAAATCATGGTTTTGGAAAAGTGGCTGGACTCAATCCTCACAAATGCCTTCAAAGTGATGTGGGAGAAGTTTGGGATCAAAAGGAATTGATCTTGACATGGTTGGTGCATAGCCAAGTTCATGATTTTGGTGTTTTGGCATGATTTTGTGGCTTGGTGGTGATTTTGGTGAAAAACGAAAATCATGGTTTTGGAAAAGTGGCTGGACTCAATCCTCACAAATGCCTTCAAAGTGATGTGGGAGAAGTTTGGGAGCAAAAGGAATTGATCTTGACATGGTTGGTGCATAGCCAAGTGCCATGATTTTGGATTTTTGGCTTGATTTTGTGACTTGGTGGTGATTTTGGTGAAAAACGAAAATCATGGTTTTGGAAAACTGGCTGGACTCAATCCTCACAAATGCCTTCAAAGTGATGTGGGAGAAGTTTGGGATCAAAAGGAATTGATCTTGACATGGTTGGTGCATAGCCAAGTTCATGATTTTGGTGTTTTGGCATGATTTTGTGGCTTGGTGGTGATTTTGGTGAAAAACGAAAATCATGGTTTTGGAAAAGTGGCTGGACTCAATCCTCACAAATGCCTTCAAAGTGATGTGGGAGAAGTTTGGGAGCAAAAGGAATTGATCTTGACATGGTTGGTGCATAGCCAAGTGCCATGATTTTGGATTTTTGGCTTGATTTTGTGACTTGGTGGTGATTTTGGTGAAAAACGAAAATCATGGTTTTGGAAAACTGGCTGGACTCAATCCTCACAAATGCCTTCAAAGTGATGTGGGAGAAGTTTGGGATCAAAAGGAATTGATCTTGGCATGGTTGGTGCATAGCCAAGTTCCAAGATTTTGGTGTTTTGGCTTGATTTTGTGACTTGGTGGTGTGCCAAGAATCATGAAATTTTCAAAGTGGTGGTTTTTGAGTTTTGTTGGTTGGAAAGTGTCACAAATGCATGCAGAATGAGGTCTAGAAAGTTTGGTATCAAAACCAAGCCATCTTGATGTGGTTTTGAATTTTTGAAATGTTGGAAAATAGAGGGTTTTGAAAAAAATTCATGAAAATTCGAAACCTTGGCCAATCCTAACGAAACTTGGTGGGCACCTTCTTGATATTATTATGGGATGGACTGGAAAAAATCACGCAAAAATACGGTGTCTAGATACGTTTTTCCATTTTTCCCGATTTTCCACATTTCGGGTCTTTGGAAAAATAAAAAAAATACTTCCCCATGTCGAAAAATTCTAATTTTTTGCAGGCAATGTTGTACCATTTTTATGAGGATCCCTGCAAAAAATCTCGTGAAAATTCGTTCTCTAGGTCCCAAAACAGAACTTATGTCTACTCAAAAAAAGTGTATCTACTTGTACAAAAGTGGCTTTTGCATATTTAGCTATTATAGGGGGGGGGGGGTGTTCCTCAATGCAGCCAGCTCTTGCACCATGGAAAATTCTGGTGCGGTCC
>NC_143508.1:56112500-56117500 GCF_051622355.1 Phaseolus vulgaris
TCCTCACAAATGCCTTCAAAGTGATGTGGGAGAAGTTTGGGATCAAAAGGAATTGATCTTGACATGGTTGGTGCATAGCAAAGTTCATGATTTTGGTGTTTTGGCTTGATTTTGTGGCTTGGTGGTGATTTTGGTGAAAAACGAAAATCATGGTTTTGGAAAAGTGGCTGGACTCAATCCTCACAAATGCCTTCAAAGTGATGTGGGAGATGTTTGGGATCAAAAGGAATTGATCTTGACATGGTTGGTGCATAGCCAAGTTCATGATTTTGTGACTTGGTGGTGATTTTGGTGAAAAACGAAAATGTTGGTTTTGGAAAACTGGCTGGACTCAATCCTCACAAATGCCTTCAAAGTGATGTGGGAGAAGTTTGGGATCAAAAGGAATTGATCTTGACATGGTTGGTGCATAGCCAAGTTCATGATTTTGGTGTTTTGGCTTGATTTTGTGGCTTGGTGGTGATTTTGGTGAAAAACGAAAATCATGGTTTTGGAAAAGTGGCTGGACTCAATCCTCACAAATGCCTTCAAAGTGATGTGGGAGAAGTTTGGGATCAAAAGGAATTGATCTTGACATGGTTGGTGCATAGCAAAGTTCATGATTTTGGTGTTTTGGCTTGATTTTGTGGCTTGGTGGTGATTTTGGTGAAAAACGAAAATCATGGTTTTGGAAAACTGGCTGGACTCAATCCTCACAAATGCCTTCAAAGTGATGTGGGAGAAGTTTGGGAGCAAAAGGAATTGATCTTGACATGGTTGGTGCATAGCCAAGTTCATGATTTTGGTGTTTTGGCTTGATTTTGTGGCTTGGTGGTGATTTTGGTGAAAAACGAAAATCATGGTTTTGGAAAAGTGGCTGGACTCAATCCTCACAAATGCCTTCAAAGTGATGTGGGAGAAGTTTGGGAGCAAAAGGAATTGATCTTGACATGGTTGGTGCATAGCCAAGTGCCATGATTTTGGATTTTTGGCTTGATTTTGTGACTTGGTGGTGATTTTGGTGAAAAACGAAAATCATGGTTTTGGAAAAGTGGCTGGACTCAATCCTCAAAAATGCCTTCAAAGTGATGTGGGAGAAGTTTGGGATCAAAAGGAATTGATCTTGACATGGTTGGTGCATAGCCAAGTTCATGATTTTGGTGTTTTGGCTTGATTTTGTGGCTTGGTGGTGATTTTGGTGAAAAACGAAAATCATGGTTTTGGAAAAGTGGCTGGACTCAATCCTCACAAATGCCTTCAAAGTGATGTGGGAGAAGTTTGGGATCAAAAGGAATTGATCTTGACATGGTTGGTGCATAGCCAAGTTCATGATTTTGGTGTTTTGGCTTGATTTTGTGGCTTGGTGGTGATTTTGGTGAAAAACGAAAATCATGGTTTTGGAAAAGTGGCTGGACTCAATCCTCACAAATGCCTTCAAAGTGATGTGGGAGAAGTTTGGGATCAAAAGGAATTGATCTTGACATGGTTGGTGCATAGCAAAGTTCATGATTTTGGTGTTTTGGCTTGATTTTGTGACTTGGTGGTGATTTTGGTGAAAAACGAAAATGTTGGTTTTGGAAAACTGGCTGGACTCAATCCTCACAAATGCCTTCAAAGTGATGTGGGAGAAGTTTGGGATCAAAAGGAATTGATCTTGACATGGTTGGTGCATAGCCAAGTTCATGATTTTGGTGTTTTGGCTTGATTTTGTGGCTTGGTGGTGATTTTGGTGAAAAACGAAAATCATGGTTTTGGAAAAGTGGCTGGACTCAATCCTCACAAATGCCTTCAAAGTGATGTGGGAGAAGTTTGGGAGCAAAAGGAATTGATCTTGACATGGTTGGTGCATAGCAAAGTTCATGATTTTGGTGTTTTGGCTTGATTTTGTGGCTTGGTGGTGATTTTGGTGAAAAACGAAAATGTTGGTTTTGGAAAAGTGGCTGGACTCAATCCTCACAAATGCCTTCAAAGTGATGTGGGAGAAGTTTGGGATCAAAAGGAATTGATCTTGACATGGTTGGTGCATAGCCAAGTTCATGATTTTGGTGTTTTGGCTTGATTTTGTGGCTTGGTGGTGATTTTGGTGAAAAACGAAAATCATGGTTTTGGAAAAGTGGCTGGACTCAATCCTCACAAATGCCTTCAAAGTGATGTGGGAGAAGTTTGGGATCAAAAGGAATTGATCTTGACATGGTTGGTGCATAGCCAAGTTCATGATTTTGGTGTTTTGGCTTGATTTTGTGGCTTGGTGGTGATTTTGGTGAAAAACGAAAATCATGGTTTTGGAAAAGTGGCTGGACTCAATCCTCACAAATGCCTTCAAAGTGATGTGGGAGAAGTTTGGGATCAAAAGGAATTGATCTTGACATGGTTGGTGCATAGCAAAGTTCATGATTTTGGTGTTTTGGCTTGATTTTGTGGCTTGGTGGTGATTTTGGTGAAAAACGAAAATCATGGTTTTGGAAAAGTGGCTGGACTCAATCCTCACAAATGCCTTCAAAGTGATGTGGGAGAAGTTTGGGATCAAAAGGAATTGATCTTGACATGGTTGGTGCATAGCAAAGTTCATGATTTTGGTGTTTTGGCTTGATTTTGTGGCTTGGTGGTGATTTTGGTGAAAAACGAAAATCATGGTTTTGGAAAAGTGGCTGGACTCAATCCTCACAAATGCCTTCAAAGTGATGTGGGAGAAGTTTGGGATCAAAAGGAATTGATCTTGACATGGTTGGTGGATAGCCAAGTTCATGATTTTGGTGTTTTGGCTTGATTTTGTGGCTTGGTGGTGATTTTGGTGAAAAACGAAAATCATGGTTTTGGAAAAGTGGCTGGACTCAATCCTCACAAATGCCTTCAAAGTGATGTGGGAGAAGTTTGGGATCAAAAGGAATTGATCTTGACATGGTTGGTGCATAGCAAAGTTCATGATTTTGGTGTTTTGGCTTGATTTTGTGGCTTGGTGGTGATTTTGGTGAAAAACGAAAATCATGGTTTTGGAAAAGTGGCTGGACTCAATCCTCACAAATGCCTTCAAAGTGATGTGGGAGATGTTTGGGATCAAAAGGAATTGATCTTGACATGGTTGGTGCATAGCCAAGTTCATGATTTTGTGACTTGGTGGTGATTTTGGTGAAAAACGAAAATGTTGGTTTTGGAAAACTGGCTGGACTCAATCCTCACAAATGCCTTCAAAGTGATGTGGGAGAAGTTTGGGATCAAAAGGAATTGATCTTGACATGGTTGGTGCATAGCCAAGTTCATGATTTTGGTGTTTTGGCTTGATTTTGTGGCTTGGTGGTGATTTTGGTGAAAAACGAAAATCATGGTTTTGGAAAAGTGGCTGGACTCAATCCTCACAAATGCCTTCAAAGTGATGTGGGAGAAGTTTGGGATCAAAAGGAATTGATCTTGACATGGTTGGTGCATAGCAAAGTTCATGATTTTGGTGTTTTGGCTTGATTTTGTGGCTTGGTGGTGATTTTGGTGAAAAACGAAAATCATGGTTTTGGAAAACTGGCTGGACTCAATCCTCACAAATGCCTTCAAAGTGATGTGGGAGAAGTTTGGGAGCAAAAGGAATTGATCTTGACATGGTTGGTGCATAGCCAAGTTCATGATTTTGGTGTTTTGGCTTGATTTTGTGGCTTGGTGGTGATTTTGGTGAAAAACGAAAATCATGGTTTTGGAAAAGTGGCTGGACTCAATCCTCACAAATGCCTTCAAAGTGATGTGGGAGAAGTTTGGGAGCAAAAGGAATTGATCTTGACATGGTTGGTGCATAGCCAAGTGCCATGATTTTGGATTTTTGGCTTGATTTTGTGACTTGGTGGTGATTTTGGTGAAAAACGAAAATCATGGTTTTGGAAAAGTGGCTGGACTCAATCCTCAAAAATGCCTTCAAAGTGATGTGGGAGAAGTTTGGGATCAAAAGGAATTGATCTTGACATGGTTGGTGCATAGCCAAGTTCATGATTTTGGTGTTTTGGCATGATTTTGTGGCTTGGTGGTGATTTTGGTGAAAAACGAAAATCATGGTTTTGGAAAAGTGGCTGGACTCAATCCTCACAAATGCCTTCAAAGTGATGTGGGAGAAGTTTGGGAGCAAAAGGAATTGATCTTGACATGGTTGGTGCATAGCCAAGTGCCATGATTTTGGATTTTTGGCTTGATTTTGTGACTTGGTGGTGATTTTGGTGAAAAACGAAAATCATGGTTTTGGAAAAGTGGCTGGACTCAATCCTCACAAATGCCTTCAAAGTGATGTGGGAGAAGTTTGGGATCAAAAGGAATTGATCTTGACATGGTTGGTGCATAGCCAAGTTCATGATTTTGGTGTTTTGGCATGATTTTGTGGCTTGGTGGTGATTTTGGTGAAAAACGAAAATCATGGTTTTGGAAAAGTGGCTGGACTCAATCCTCACAAATGCCTTCAAAGTGATGTGGGAGAAGTTTGGGAGCAAAAGGAATTGATCTTGACATGGTTGGTGCATAGCCAAGTGCCATGATTTTGGATTTTTGGCTTGATTTTGTGACTTGGTGGTGATTTTGGTGAAAAACGAAAATCATGGTTTTGGAAAACTGGCTGGACTCAATCCTCACAAATGCCTTCAAAGTGATGTGGGAGAAGTTTGGGATCAAAAGGAATTGATCTTGGCATGGTTGGTGCATAGCCAAGTTCCAAGATTTTGGTGTTTTGGCTTGATTTTGTGACTTGGTGGTGTGCCAAGAATCATGAAATTTTCAAAGTGGTGGTTTTTGAGTTTTGTTGGTTGGAAAGTGTCACAAATGCATGCAGAATGAGGTCTAGAAAGTTTGGTATCAAAACCAAGCCATCTTGATGTGGTTTTGAATTTTTGAAATGTTGGAAAATAGAGGGTTTTGAAAAAAATTCATGAAAATTCGAAACCTTGGCCAATCCTAACGAAACTTGGTGGGCACCTTCTTGATATTATTATGGGATGGACTGGAAAAAATCACGCAAAAATACGGTGTCTAGATACGTTTTTCCATTTTTCCCGATTTTC
>NC_143508.1:56127500-56130000 GCF_051622355.1 Phaseolus vulgaris
GGCTTGATTTTGTGGCTTGGTGGTGATTTTGGTGAAAAACGAAAATCATGCTTTTGGAAAACTGGCTGGACTCAATCCTCACAAATGCCTTCAAAGTGATGTGGGAGAAGTTTGGGAGCAAAAGGAATTGATCTTGACATGGTTGGTGCATAGCCAAGTTCATGATTTTGGTGTTTTGGCTTGATTTTGTGGCTTGGTGGTGATTTTGGTGAAAAACGAAAATCATGGTTTTGGAAAAGTGGCTGGACTCAATCCTCACAAATGCCTTCAAAGTGATGTGGGAGAAGTTTGGGAGCAAAAGGAATTGATCTTGACATGGTTGGTGCATAGCCAAGTGCCATGATTTTGGATTTTTGGCTTGATTTTGTGACTTGGTGGTGATTTTGGTGAAAAACGAAAATCATGGTTTTGGAAAAGTGGCTGGACTCAATCCTCACAAATGCCTTCAAAGTGATGTGGGAGAAGTTTGGGATCAAAAGGAATTGATCTTGACATGGTTGGTGCATAGCCAAGTTCATGATTTTGGTGTTTTGGCATGATTTTTTGGCTTGGTGGTGATTTTGGTGAAAAACGAAAATCATGGTTTTGGAAAAGTGGCTGGACTCAATCCTCACAAATGCCTTCAAAGTGATGTGGGAGAAGTTTGGGAGCAAAAGGAATTGATCTTGACATGGTTGGTGCATAGCCAAGTGCCATGATTTTGGATTTTTGGCTTGATTTTGTGACTTGGTGGTGATTTTGGTGAAAAACGAAAATCATGGTTTTGGAAAAGTGGCTGGACTCAATCCTCACAAATGCCTTCAAAGTGATGTGGGAGAAGTTTGGGATCAAAAGGAATTGATCTTGACATGGTTGGTGCATAGCCAAGTTCATGATTTTGGTGTTTTGGCATGATTTTGTGGCTTGGTGGTGATTTTGGTGAAAAACGAAAATCATGGTTTTGGAAAAGTGGCTGGACTCAATCCTCACAAATGCCTTCAAAGTGATGTGGGAGAAGTTTGGGAGCAAAAGGAATTGATCTTGACATGGTTGGTGCATAGCCAAGTGCCATGATTTTGGATTTTTGGCTTGATTTTGTGACTTGGTGGTGATTTTGGTGAAAAACGAAAATCATGGTTTTGGAAAACTGGCTGGACTCAATCCTCACAAATGCCTTCAAAGTGATGTGGGAGAAGTTTGGGATCAAAAGGAATTGATCTTGGCATGGTTGGTGCATAGCCAAGTTCCAAGATTTTGGTGTTTTGGCTTGATTTTGTGACTTGGTGGTGTGCCAAGAATCATGAAATTTTCAAAGTGGTGGTTTTTGAGTTTTGTTGGTTGGAAAGTGTCACAAATGCATGCAGAATGAGGTCTAGAAAGTTTGGTATCAAAACCAAGCCATCTTGATGTGGTTTTGAATTTTTGAAATGTTGGAAAATAGAGGGTTTTGAAAAAAATTCATGAAAATTCGAAACCTTGGCCAATCCTAACGAAACTTGGTGGGCACCTTCTTGATATTATTATGGGATGGACTGGAAAAAATCACGCAAAAATACGGTGTCTAGATACGTTTTTCCATTTTTCCCGATTTTCCACATTTCGGGTCTTTGGAAAAATAAAAAAAATACTTCCCCATGTCGAAAAATTCTAATTTTTTGCAGGCAATGTTGTACCATTTTTATGAGGATCCCTGCAAAAAATCTCGTGAAAATTCGTTCTCTAGGTCCCAAAACAGAACTTATGTCTACTCAAAAAAAGTGTATCTACTTGTACAAAAGTGGCTTTTGCATATTTAGCTATTATAGGGGGGGGGGTGTTCCTCAATGCAGCCAGCTCTTGCACCATGGAAAATTCTGGTGCGGTCCCTTCATTCCCCCCTGTTTTGGCTTGCTTTGTGGTGGGGCAAGTCAAAACGCCCACACATGGGTGATCCACCAACTTGGGTTGGTGTCACCCGTTGTGGGCGGCGGCATGGTGGTGGCCGCCGTCGGTTCCGGCCGACTGACCCGGTGGGAAAAAATGTGAATCTGTTATGTGGATTTGTGGCACGCTGGTGGGATTTTCGTTGTGTGGCTCATTTCTAGACTTGTGAGCATCATGAAGGGGGTATGGCTTCCAACCGTTCGCGGGGAAGGGGCCATCATGTCTGGCTTGCTGCCGGCCGGGGGGGTAATGTCATCAGTCAGCGTCCGCTTGGGCTCACATTTGTGCTGGTTACGCCCAGGGTCATGTGGTTGATATTGAGGGCTTTATTACTCTCGGTCCAGTAGCGCGCGGCCACCACAGGGAAGGCACGGCCTCATCCGCGTGGCTTCTCCCTCACGAGCATCTTGGCGATCCGCCACGGTGGTCGTGCTGGAGAAGAAGCACGGATGAGATGGGTTGGAACTGTGGCCCGGTGCGATCGGGGAAGATTTGTGCCACGCAAATCGTTGGGTGGCTTATTCGAAGACTTGTGAGCATCACGAAGGGGGTATGGCTTCCAACCGTTCGCGGGGAAGGGGCCATCATGTCTGGCTTG
>NC_143508.1:56150000-56152500 GCF_051622355.1 Phaseolus vulgaris
ATCATGGTTTTGGAAAAGTGGCTGGACTCAATCCTCACAAATGCCTTCAAAGTGATGTGGGAGAAGTTTGGGATCAAAAGGAATTGATCTTGACATGGTTGGTGCATAGCAAAGTTCATGATTTTGGTGTTTTGGCTTGATTTTGTGGCTTGGTGGTGATTTTGGTGAAAAACGAAAATCATGGTTTTGGAAAAGTGGCTGGACTCAATCCTCACAAATGCCTTCAAAGTGATGTGGGAGAAGTTTGGGATCAAAAGGAATTGATCTTGACATGGTTGGTGCATAGCAAAGTTCATGATTTTGGTGTTTTGGCTTGATTTTGTGGCTTGGTGGTGATTTTGGTGAAAAACGAAAATCATGGTTTTGGAAAAGTGGCTGGACTCAATCCTCACAAATGCCTTCAAAGTGATGTGGGAGAAGTTTGGGATCAAAAGGAATTGATCTTGACATGGTTGGTGCATAGCCAAGTTCATGATTTTGTGACTTGGTGGTGATTTTGGTGAAAAACGAAAATGTTGGTTTTGGAAAACTGGCTGGACTCAATCCTCACAAATGCCTTCAAAGTGATGTGGGAGAAGTTTGGGATCAAAAGGAATTGATCTTGACATGGTTGGTGCATAGCCAAGTTCATGATTTTGGTGTTTTGGCTTGATTTTGTGGCTTGGTGGTGATTTTGGTGAAAAACGAAAATCATGGTTTTGGAAAAGTGGCTGGACTCAATCCTCACAAATGCCTTCAAAGTGATGTGGGAGAAGTTTGGGATCAAAAGGAATTGATCTTGACATGGTTGGTGCATAGCAAAGTTCATGATTTTGGTGTTTTGGCTTGATTTTGTGGCTTGGTGGTGATTTTGGTGAAAAACGAAAATCATGGTTTTGGAAAACTGGCTGGACTCAATCCTCACAAATGCCTTCAAAGTGATGTGGGAGAAGTTTGGGAGCAAAAGGAATTGATCTTGACATGGTTGGTGCATAGCCAAGTTCATGATTTTGGTGTTTTGGCTTGATTTTGTGGCTTGGTGGTGATTTTGGTGAAAAACGAAAATCATGGTTTTGGAAAAGTGGCTGGACTCAATCCTCACAAATGCCTTCAAAGTGATGTGGGAGAAGTTTGGGAGCAAAAGGAATTGATCTTGACATGGTTGGTGCATAGCCAAGTGCCATGATTTTGGATTTTTGGCTTGATTTTGTGACTTGGTGGTGATTTTGGTGAAAAACGAAAATCATGGTTTTGGAAAAGTGGCTGGACTCAATCCTCACAAATGCCTTCAAAGTGATGTGGGAGAAGTTTGGGATCAAAAGGAATTGATCTTGACATGGTTGGTGCATAGCCAAGTTCATGATTTTGGTGTTTTGGCATGATTTTGTGGCTTGGTGGTGATTTTGGTGAAAAACGAAAATCATGGTTTTGGAAAAGTGGCTGGACTCAATCCTCACAAATGCCTTCAAAGTGATGTGGGAGAAGTTTGGGAGCAAAAGGAATTGATCTTGACATGGTTGGTGCATAGCCAAGTGCCATGATTTTGGATTTTTGGCTTGATTTTGTGACTTGGTGGTGATTTTGGTGAAAAACGAAAATCATGGTTTTGGAAAACTGGCTGGACTCAATCCTCACAAATGCCTTCAAAGTGATGTGGGAGAAGTTTGGGATCAAAAGGAATTGATCTTGACATGGTTGGTGCATAGCCAAGTTCATGATTTTGGTGTTTTGGCATGATTTTGTGGCTTGGTGGTGATTTTGGTGAAAAACGAAAATCATGGTTTTGGAAAAGTGGCTGGACTCAATCCTCACAAATGCCTTCAAAGTGATGTGGGAGAAGTTTGGGAGCAAAAGGAATTGATCTTGACATGGTTGGTGCATAGCCAAGTGCCATGATTTTGGATTTTTGGCTTGATTTTGTGACTTGGTGGTGATTTTGGTGAAAAACGAAAATCATGGTTTTGGAAAACTGGCTGGACTCAATCCTCACAAATGCCTTCAAAGTGATGTGGGAGAAGTTTGGGATCAAAAGGAATTGATCTTGGCATGGTTGGTGCATAGCCAAGTTCCAAGATTTTGGTGTTTTGGCTTGATTTTGTGACTTGGTGGTGTGCCAAGAATCATGAAATTTTCAAAGTGGTGGTTTTTGAGTTTTGTTGGTTGGAAAGTGTCACAAATGCATGCAGAATGAGGTCTAGAAAGTTTGGTATCAAAACCAAGCCATCTTGATGTGGTTTTGAATTTTTGAAATGTTGGAAAATAGAGGGTTTTGAAAAAAATTCATGAAAATTCGAAACCTTGGCCAATCCTAACGAAACTTGGTGGGCACCTTCTTGATATTATTATGGGATGGACTGGAAAAAATCACGCAAAAATACGGTGTCTAGATACGTTTTTCCATTTTTCCCGATTTTCCACATTTCGGGTCTTTGGAAAAATAAAAAAAATACTTCCCCATGTCGAAAAATTCTAATTTTTTGCAGGCAATGTTGTACCATTTTTATGAGGATCCCTGCAAAAA
>NC_143508.1:56162500-56165000 GCF_051622355.1 Phaseolus vulgaris
CCTTCAAAGTGATGTGGGAGAAGTTTGGGATCAAAAGGAATTGATCTTGACATGGTTGGTGCATAGCAAAGTTCATGATTTTGGTGTTTTGGCTTGATTTTGTGGCTTGGTGGTGATTTTGGTGAAAAACGAAAATCATGGTTTTGGAAAAGTGGCTGGACTCAATCCTCACAAATGCCTTCAAAGTGATGTGGGAGATGTTTGGGATCAAAAGGAATTGATCTTGACATGGTTGGTGCATAGCCAAGTTCATGATTTTGTGACTTGGTGGTGATTTTGGTGAAAAACGAAAATGTTGGTTTTGGAAAAGTGGCTGGACTCAATCCTCACAAATGCCTTCAAAGTGATGTGGGAGAAGTTTGGGATCAAAAGGAATTGATCTTGACATGGTTGGTGCATAGCCAAGTTCATGATTTTGGTGTTTTGGCTTGATTTTGTGGCTTGGTGGTGATTTTGGTGAAAAACGAAAATCATGGTTTTGGAAAAGTGGCTGGACTCAATCCTCACAAATGCCTTCAAAGTGATGTGGGAGAAGTTTGGGATCAAAAGGAATTGATCTTGACATGGTTGGTGCATAGCAAAGTTCATGATTTTGGTGTTTTGGCTTGATTTTGTGGCTTGGTGGTGATTTTGGTGAAAAACGAAAATCATGGTTTTGGAAAAGTGGCTGGACTCAATCCTCACAAATGCCTTCAAAGTGATGTGGGAGATGTTTGGGATCAAAAGGAATTGATCTTGACATGGTTGGTGCATAGCCAAGTTCATGATTTTGTGACTTGGTGGTGATTTTGGTGAAAAACGAAAATGTTGGTTTTGGAAAACTGGCTGGACTGAATCCTCACAAATGCCTTCAAAGTGATGTGGGAGAAGTTTGGGATCAAAAGGAATTGATCTTGACATGGTTGGTGCATAGCCAAGTTCATGATTTTGGTGTTTTGGCTTGATTTTGTGGCTTGGTGGTGATTTTGGTGAAAAACGAAAATCATGGTTTTGGAAAAGTGGCTGGACTCAATCCTCACAAATGCCTTCAAAGTGATGTGGGAGAAGTTTGGGATCAAAAGGAATTGATCTTGACATGGTTGGTGCATAGCAAAGTTCATGATTTTGGTGTTTTGGCTTGATTTTGTGGCTTGGTGGTGATTTTGGTGAAAAACGAAAATCATGGTTTTGGAAAAGTGGCTGGACTCAATCCTCACAAATGCCTTCAAAGTGATGTGGGAGAAGTTTGGGAGCAAAAGGAATTGATCTTGACATGGTTGGTGCATAGCCAAGTTCATGATTTTGGTGTTTTGGCTTGATTTTGTGGCTTGGTGGTGATTTTGGTGAAAAACGAAAATCATGGTTTTGGAAAAGTGGCTGGACTCAATCCTCACAAATGCCTTCAAAGTGATGTGGGAGAAGTTTGGGAGCAAAAGGAATTGATCTTGACATGGTTGGTGCATAGCCAAGTGCCATGATTTTGGATTTTTGGCTTGATTTTGTGACTTGGTGGTGATTTTGGTGAAAAACGAAAATCATGGTTTTGGAAAAGTGGCTGGACTCAATCCTCACAAATGCCTTCAAAGTGATGTGGGAGAAGTTTGGGATCAAAAGGAATTGATCTTGACATGGTTGGTGCATAGCCAAGTTCATGATTTTGGTGTTTTGGCATGATTTTGTGGCTTGGTGGTGATTTTGGTGAAAAACGAAAATCATGGTTTTGGAAAAGTGGCTGGACTCAATCCTCACAAATGCCTTCAAAGTGATGTGGGAGAAGTTTGGGAGCAAAAGGAATTGATCTTGACATGGTTGGTGCATAGCCAAGTGCCATGATTTTGGATTTTTGGCTTGATTTTGTGACTTGGTGGTGATTTTGGTGAAAAACGAAAATCATGGTTTTGGAAAACTGGCTGGACTCAATCCTCACAAATGCCTTCAAAGTGATGTGGGAGAAGTTTGGGATCAAAAGGAATTGATCTTGACATGGTTGGTGCATAGCCAAGTTCATGATTTTGGTGTTTTGGCATGATTTTGTGGCTTGGTGGTGATTTTGGTGAAAAACGAAAATCATGGTTTTGGAAAAGTGGCTGGACTCAATCCTCACAAATGCCTTCAAAGTGATGTGGGAGAAGTTTGGGAGCAAAAGGAATTGATCTTGACATGGTTGGTGCATAGCCAAGTGCCATGATTTTGGATTTTTGGCTTGATTTTGTGACTTGGTGGTGATTTTGGTGAAAAACGAAAATCATGGTTTTGGAAAACTGGCTGGACTCAATCCTCACAAATGCCTTCAAAGTGATGTGGGAGAAGTTTGGGATCAAAAGGAATTGATCTTGGCATGGTTGGTGCATAGCCAAGTTCCAAGATTTTGGTGTTTTGGCTTGATTTTGTGACTTGGTGGTGTGCCAAGAATCATGAAATTTTCAAAGTGGTGGTTTTTGAGTTTTGTTGGTTGGAAAGTGTCACAAATGCATGCAGAATGAGGTCTAGAAAGTTTGGTATCAAAACCAAGCCATCTTGA
>NC_143508.1:56175000-56177500 GCF_051622355.1 Phaseolus vulgaris
CATAGCAAAGTTCATGATTTTGGTGTTTTGGCTTGATTTTGTGGCTTGGTGGTGATTTTGGTGAAAAACGAAAATCATGGTTTTGGAAAAGTGGCTGGACTCAATCCTCACAAATGCCTTCAAAGTGATGTGGGAGAAGTTTGGGATCAAAAGGAATTGATCTTGACATGGTTGGTGCATAGCAAAGTTCATGATTTTGGTGTTTTGGCTTGATTTTGTGGCTTGGTGGTGATTTTGGTGAAAAACGAAAATCATGGTTTTGGAAAAGTGGCTGGACTCAATCCTCACAAATGCCTTCAAAGTGATGTGGGAGAAGTTTGGGATCAAAAGGAATTGATCTTGACATGGTTGGTGCATAGCCAAGTTCATGATTTTGGTGTTTTGGCTTGATTTTGTGGCTTGGTGGTGATTTTGGTGAAAAACGAAAATCATGGTTTTGGAAAAGTGGCTGGACTCAATCCTCACAAATGCCTTCAAAGTGATGTGGGAGAAGTTTGGGATCAAAAGGAATTGATCTTGACATGGTTGGTGCATAGCCAAGTTCATGATTTTGGATTTTTGGCTTGATTTTGTGGCTTGGTGGTGATTTTGGTGAAAAACGAAAATCATGGTTTTGAAAAAGTGGCTGGACTCAATCCTCACAAATGCCTTCAAAGTGATGTGGGAGAAGTTTGGGATCAAAAGGAATTGATCTTGACATGGTTGGTGCATAGCCAAGTTCATGATTTTGGTGTTTTGGCTTGATTTTGTGGCTTGGTGGTGATTTTGGTGAAAAACGAAAATCATGGTTTTGGAAAAGTGGCTGGACTCAATCCTCACAAATGCCTTCAAAGTGATGTGGGAGAAGTTTGGGATCAAAAGGAATTGATCTTGACATGGTTGGTGCATAGCAAAGTTCATGATTTTGGTGTTTTGGCTTGATTTTGTGGCTTGGTGGTGATTTTGGTGAAAAACGAAAATCATGGTTTTGGAAAACTGGCTGGACTCAATCCTCACAAATGCCTTCAAAGTGATGTGGGAGAAGTTTGGGAGCAAAAGGAATTGATCTTGACATGGTTGGTGCATAGCCAAGTTCATGATTTTGGTGTTTTGGCTTGATTTTGTGGCTTGGTGGTGATTTTGGTGAAAAACGAAAATCATGGTTTTGGAAAAGTGGCTGGACTCAATCCTCACAAATGCCTTCAAAGTGATGTGGGAGAAGTTTGGGAGCAAAAGGAATTGATCTTGACATGGTTGGTGCATAGCCAAGTGCCATGATTTTGGATTTTTGGCTTGATTTTGTGACTTGGTGGTGATTTTGGTGAAAAACGAAAATCATGGTTTTGGAAAAGTGGCTGGACTCAATCCTCACAAATGCCTTCAAAGTGATGTGGGAGAAGTTTGGGATCAAAAGGAATTGATCTTGACATGGTTGGTGCATAGCCAAGTTCATGATTTTGGTGTTTTGGCATGATTTTGTGGCTTGGTGGTGATTTTGGTGAAAAACGAAAATCATGGTTTTGGAAAAGTGGCTGGACTCAATCCTCACAAATGCCTTCAAAGTGATGTGGGAGAAGTTTGGGAGCAAAAGGAATTGATCTTGACATGGTTGGTGCATAGCCAAGTGCCATGATTTTGGATTTTTGGCTTGATTTTGTGACTTGGTGGTGATTTTGGTGAAAAACGAAAATCATGGTTTTGGAAAACTGGCTGGACTCAATCCTCACAAATGCCTTCAAAGTGATGTGGGAGAAGTTTGGGATCAAAAGGAATTGATCTTGACATGGTTGGTGCATAGCCAAGTTCATGATTTTGGTGTTTTGGCATGATTTTGTGGCTTGGTGGTGATTTTGGTGAAAAACGAAAATCATGGTTTTGGAAAAGTGGCTGGACTCAATCCTCACAAATGCCTTCAAAGTGATGTGGGAGAAGTTTGGGAGCAAAAGGAATTGATCTTGACATGGTTGGTGCATAGCCAAGTGCCATGATTTTGGATTTTTGGCTTGATTTTGTGACTTGGTGGTGATTTTGGTGAAAAACGAAAATCATGGTTTTGGAAAACTGGCTGGACTCAATCCTCACAAATGCCTTCAAAGTGATGTGGGAGAAGTTTGGGATCAAAAGGAATTGATCTTGGCATGGTTGGTGCATAGCCAAGTTCCAAGATTTTGGTGTTTTGGCTTGATTTTGTGACTTGGTGGTGTGCCAAGAATCATGAAATTTTCAAAGTGGTGGTTTTTGAGTTTTGTTGGTTGGAAAGTGTCACAAATGCATGCAGAATGAGGTCTAGAAAGTTTGGTATCAAAACCAAGCCATCTTGATGTGGTTTTGAATTTTTGAAATGTTGGAAAATAGAGGGTTTTGAAAAAAATTCATGAAAATTCGAAACCTTGGCCAATCCTAACGAAACTTGGTGGGCACCTTCTTGATATTATTATGGGATGGACTGGAAAAAATCACGCAAAAATACGGTGTCTAGATACGTTTTTCCATTTTTCCCGATTTTCCACATTTCGGGTCT
>NC_143508.1:56187500-56190000 GCF_051622355.1 Phaseolus vulgaris
TGGTGGTGATTTTGGTGAAAAACGAAAATCATGGTTTTGGAAAAGTGGCTGGACTCAATCCTCACAAATGCCTTCAAAGTGATGTGGGAGAAGTTTGGGATCAAAAGGAATTGATCTTGACATGGTTGGTGCATAGCCAAGTTCATGATTTTGTGACTTGGTGGTGATTTTGGTGAAAAACGAAAATGTTGGTTTTGGAAAACTGGCTGGACTCAATCCTCACAAATGCCTTCAAAGTGATGTGGGAGAAGTTTGGGATCAAAAGGAATTGATCTTGACATGGTTGGTGCATAGCCAAGTTCATGATTTTGGTGTTTTGGCTTGATTTTGTGGCTTGGTGGTGATTTTGGTGAAAAACGAAAATCATGGTTTTGGAAAAGTGGCTGGACTCAATCCTCACAAATGCCTTCAAAGTGATGTGGGAGAAGTTTGGGATCAAAAGGAATTGATCTTGACATGGTTGGTGCATAGCAAAGTTCATGATTTTGGTGTTTTGGCTTGATTTTGTGGCTTGGTGGTGATTTTGGTGAAAAACGAAAATCATGGTTTTGGAAAACTGGCTGGACTCAATCCTCACAAATGCCTTCAAAGTGATGTGGGAGAAGTTTGGGAGCAAAAGGAATTGATCTTGACATGGTTGGTGCATAGCCAAGTTCATGATTTTGGTGTTTTGGCTTGATTTTGTGGCTTGGTGGTGATTTTGGTGAAAAACGAAAATCATGGTTTTGGAAAAGTGGCTGGACTCAATCCTCACAAATGCCTTCAAAGTGATGTGGGAGAAGTTTGGGAGCAAAAGGAATTGATCTTGACATGGTTGGTGCATAGCCAAGTGCCATGATTTTGGATTTTTGGCTTGATTTTGTGACTTGGTGGTGATTTTGGTGAAAAACGAAAATCATGGTTTTGGAAAAGTGGCTGGACTCAATCCTCACAAATGCCTTCAAAGTGATGTGGGAGAAGTTTGGGATCAAAAGGAATTGATCTTGACATGGTTGGTGCATAGCCAAGTTCATGATTTTGGTGTTTTGGCATGATTTTGTGGCTTGGTGGTGATTTTGGTGAAAAACGAAAATCATGGTTTTGGAAAAGTGGCTGGACTCAATCCTCACAAATGCCTTCAAAGTGATGTGGGAGAAGTTTGGGAGCAAAAGGAATTGATCTTGACATGGTTGGTGCATAGCCAAGTGCCATGATTTTGGATTTTTGGCTTGATTTTGTGACTTGGTGGTGATTTTGGTGAAAAACGAAAATCATGGTTTTGGAAAAGTGGCTGGACTCAATCCTCAGAAATGCCTTCAAAGTGATGTGGGAGAAGTTTGGGATCAAAAGGAATTGATCTTGACATGGTTGGTGCATAGCCAAGTTCATGATTTTGGTGTTTTGGCATGATTTTGTGGCTTGGTGGTGATTTTGGTGAAAAACGAAAATCATGGTTTTGGAAAAGTGGCTGGACTCAATCCTCACAAATGCCTTCAAAGTGATGTGGGAGAAGTTTGGGAGCAAAAGGAATTGATCTTGACATGGTTGGTGCATAGCCAAGTGCCATGATTTTGGATTTTTGGCTTGATTTTGTGACTTGGTGGTGATTTTGGTGAAAAACGAAAATCATGGTTTTGGAAAACTGGCTGGACTCAATCCTCACAAATGCCTTCAAAGTGATGTGGGAGAAGTTTGGGATCAAAAGGAATTGATCTTGGCATGGTTGGTGCATAGCCAAGTTCCAAGATTTTGGTGTTTTGGCTTGATTTTGTGACTTGGTGGTGTGCCAAGAATCATGAAATTTTCAAAGTGGTGGTTTTTGAGTTTTGTTGGTTGGAAAGTGTCACAAATGCATGCAGAATGAGGTCTAGAAAGTTTGGTATCAAAACCAAGCCATCTTGATGTGGTTTTGAATTTTTGAAATGTTGGAAAATAGAGGGTTTTGAAAAAAATTCATGAAAATTCGAAACCTTGGCCAATCCTAACGAAACTTGGTGGGCACCTTCTTGATATTATTATGGGATGGACTGGAAAAAATCACGCAAAAATACGGTGTCTAGATACGTTTTTCCATTTTTCCCGATTTTCCACATTTCGGGTCTTTGGAAAAATAAAAAAAATACTTCCCCATGTCGAAAAATTCTAATTTTTTGCAGGCAATGTTGTACCATTTTTATGAGGATCCCTGCAAAAAATCTCGTGAAAATTCGTTCTCTAGGTCCCAAAACAGAACTTATGTCTACTCAAAAAAAGTGTATCTACTTGTACAAAAGTGGCTTTTGCATATTTAGCTATTATAGGGGGGGGTGTTCCTCAATGCAGCCAGCTCTTGCACCATGGAAAATTCTGGTGCGGTCCCTTCATTCCCCCCTGTTTTGGCTTGCTTTGTGGTGGGGCAAGTCAAAACGCCCACACATGGGTGATCCACCAACTTGGGTTGGTGTCACCCGTTGTGGGCGGCGGCATGGTGGTGGCCGCCGTCGGTTCCGGCCGACTGACCCGGTGGGAAAAAATGTGAATC
>NC_143508.1:56210000-56212500 GCF_051622355.1 Phaseolus vulgaris
AAATGCCTTCAAAGTGATGTGGGAGAAGTTTGGGATCAAAAGGAATTGATCTTGACATGGTTGGTGCATAGCCAAGTTCATGATTTTGGTGTTTTGGCTTGATTTTGTGGCTTGGTGGTGATTTTGGTGAAAAACGAAAATCATGGTTTTGGAAAAGTGGCTGGACTCAATCCTCACAAATGCCTTCAAAGTGATGTGGGAGAAGTTTGGGATCAAAAGGAATTGATCTTGACATGGTTGGTGCATAGCAAAGTTCATGATTTTGGTGTTTTGGCTTGATTTTGTGGCTTGGTGGTGATTTTGGTGAAAAACGAAAATCATGGTTTTGGAAAAGTGGCTGGACTCAATCCTCACAAATGCCTTCAAAGTGATGTGGGAGAAGTTTGGGATCAAAAGGAATTGATCTTGACATGGTTGGTGCATAGCAAAGTTCATGATTTTGGTGTTTTGGCTTGATTTTGTGGCTTGGTGGTGATTTTGGTGAAAAACGAAAATCATGGTTTTGGAAAAGTGGCTGGACTCAATCCTCACAAATGCCTTCAAAGTGATGTGGGAGAAGTTTGGGATCAAAAGGAATTGATCTTGACATGGTTGGTGCATAGCAAAGTTCATGATTTTGGTGTTTTGGCTTGATTTTGTGGCTTGGTGGTGATTTTGGTGAAAAACGAAAATCATGGTTTTGGAAAACTGGCTGGACTCAATCCTCACAAATGCCTTCAAAGTGATGTGGGAGAAGTTTGGGAGCAAAAGGAATTGATCTTGACATGGTTGGTGCATAGCCAAGTTCATGATTTTGGTGTTTTGGCTTGATTTTGTGGCTTGGTGGTGATTTTGGTGAAAAACGAAAATCATGGTTTTGGAAAAGTGGCTGGACTCAATCCTCACAAATGCCTTCAAAGTGATGTGGGAGAAGTTTGGGAGCAAAAGGAATTGATCTTGACATGGTTGGTGCATAGCCAAGTGCCATGATTTTGGATTTTTGGCTTGATTTTGTGACTTGGTGGTGATTTTGGTGAAAAACGAAAATCATGGTTTTGGAAAAGTGGCTGGACTCAATCCTCACAAATGCCTTCAAAGTGATGTGGGAGAAGTTTGGGATCAAAAGGAATTGATCTTGACATGGTTGGTGCATAGCCAAGTTCATGATTTTGGTGTTTTGGCATGATTTTGTGGCTTGGTGGTGATTTTGGTGAAAAACGAAAATCATGGTTTTGGAAAAGTGGCTGGACTCAATCCTCACAAATGCCTTCAAAGTGATGTGGGAGAAGTTTGGGAGCAAAAGGAATTGATCTTGACATGGTTGGTGCATAGCCAAGTGCCATGATTTTGGATTTTTGGCTTGATTTTGTGACTTGGTGGTGATTTTGGTGAAAAACGAAAATCATGGTTTTGGAAAAGTGGCTGGACTCAATCCTCACAAATGCCTTCAAAGTGATGTGGGAGAAGTTTGGGATCAAAAGGAATTGATCTTGACATGGTTGGTGCATAGCCAAGTTCATGATTTTGGTGTTTTGGCATGATTTTGTGGCTTGGTGGTGATTTTGGTGAAAAACGAAAATCATGGTTTTGGAAAAGTGGCTGGACTCAATCCTCACAAATGCCTTCAAAGTGATGTGGGAGAAGTTTGGGAGCAAAAGGAATTGATCTTGACATGGTTGGTGCATAGCCAAGTGCCATGATTTTGGATTTTTGGCTTGATTTTGTGACTTGGTGGTGATTTTGGTGAAAAACGAAAATCATGGTTTTGGAAAACTGGCTGGACTCAATCCTCACAAATGCCTTCAAAGTGATGTGGGAGAAGTTTGGGATCAAAAGGAATTGATCTTGGCATGGTTGGTGCATAGCCAAGTTCCAAGATTTTGGTGTTTTGGCTTGATTTTGTGACTTGGTGGTGTGCCAAGAATCATGAAATTTTCAAAGTGGTGGTTTTTGAGTTTTGTTGGTTGGAAAGTGTCACAAATGCATGCAGAATGAGGTCTAGAAAGTTTGGTATCAAAACCAAGCCATCTTGATGTGGTTTTGAATTTTTGAAATGTTGGAAAATAGAGGGTTTTGAAAAAAATTCATGAAAATTCGAAACCTTGGCCAATCCTAACGAAACTTGGTGGGCACCTTCTTGATATTATTATGGGATGGACTGGAAAAAATCACGCAAAAATACGGTGTCTAGATACGTTTTTCCATTTTTCCCGATTTTCCACATTTCGGGTCTTTGGAAAAATAAAAAAAATACTTCCCCATGTCGAAAAATTCTAATTTTTTGCAGGCAATGTTGTACCATTTTTATGAGGATCCCTGCAAAAAATCTCGTGAAAATTCGTTCTCTAGGTCCCAAAACAGAACTTATGTCTACTCAAAAAAAGTGTATCTACTTGTACAAAAGTGGCTTTTGCATATTTAGCTATTATAGGGGGGGGTGTTCCTCAATGCAGCCAGCTCTTGCACCATGGAAAATTCTGGTGCGGTCCCTTCATTCCCCCCTGTTTTGGCTTGCTTTGTG
>NC_143508.1:56232500-56240000 GCF_051622355.1 Phaseolus vulgaris
AAACCAAGCCATCTTGATGTGGTTTTGAATTTTTGAAATGTTGGAAAATAGAGGGTTTTGAAAAAAATTCATGAAAATTCGAAACCTTGGCCAATCCTAACGAAACTTGGTGGGCACCTTCTTGATATTATTATGGGATGGACTGGAAAAAATCACGCAAAAATACGGTGTCTAGATACGTTTTTCCATTTTTCCCGATTTTCCACATTTCGGGTCTTTGGAAAAATAAAAAAAATACTTCCCCATGTCGAAAAATTCTAATTTTTTGCAGGCAATGTTGTACCATTTTTATGAGGATCCCTGCAAAAAATCTCGTGAAAATTCGTTCTCTAGGTCCCAAAACAGAACTTATGTCTACTCAAAAAAAGTGTATCTACTTGTACAAAAGTGGCTTTTGCATATTTAGCTATTATAGGGGGGGGGTGTTCCTCAATGCAGCCAGCTCTTGCACCATGGAAAATTCTGGTGCGGTCCCTTCATTCCCCCCTGTTTTGGCTTGATTTTGTGACTTGGTGGTGATTTTGGTGAAAAACGAAAATGTTGGTTTTGGAAAACTGGCTGGACTCAATCCTCACAAATGCCTTCAAAGTGATGTGGGAGATGTTTGGGATCAAAAGGAATTGATCTTGACATGGTTGGTGCATAGCCAAGTTCATGATTTTGTGACTTGGTGGTGATTTTGGTGAAAAACGAAAATGTTGGTTTAGGAAAACTGGCTGGACTCAATCCTCACAAATGCCTTCAAAGTGATGTGGGAGAAGTTTGGGATCAAAAGGAATTGATCTTGACATGGTTGGTGCATAGCCAAGTTCATGATTTTGGTGTTTTGGCTTGATTTTGTGGCTTGGTGGTGATTTTGGTGAAAAACGAAAATCATGGTTTTGGAAAAGTGGCTGGACTCAATCCTCACAAATGCCTTCAAAGTGATGTGGGAGAAGTTTGGGATCAAAAGGAATTGATCTTGACATGGTTGGTGCATAGCAAAGTTCATGATTTTGGTGTTTTGGCTTGATTTTGTGGCTTGGTGGTGATTTTGGTGAAAAACGAAAATCATGGTTTTGGAAAACTGGCTGGACTCAATCCTCACAAATGCCTTCAAAGTGATGTGGGAGAAGTTTGGGAGCAAAAGGAATTGATCTTGACATGGTTGGTGCATAGCCAAGTTCATGATTTTGGTGTTTTGGCTTGATTTTGTGGCTTGGTGGTGATTTTGGTGAAAAACGAAAATCATGGTTTTGGAAAAGTGGCTGGACTCAATCCTCACAAATGCCTTCAAAGTGATGTGGGAGAAGTTTGGGAGCAAAAGGAATTGATCTTGACATGGTTGGTGCATAGCCAAGTGCCATGATTTTGGATTTTTGGCTTGATTTTGTGACTTGGTGGTGATTTTGGTGAAAAACGAAAATCATGGTTTTGGAAAAGTGGCTGGACTCAATCCTCACAAATGCCTTCAAAGTGATGTGGGAGAAGTTTGGGATCAAAAGGAATTGATCTTGACATGGTTGGTGCATAGCCAAGTTCATGATTTTGGTGTTTTGGCATGATTTTGTGGCTTGGTGGTGATTTTGGTGAAAAACGAAAATCATGGTTTTGGAAAAGTGGCTGGACTCAATCCTCACAAATGCCTTCAAAGTGATGTGGGAGAAGTTTGGGAGCAAAAGGAATTGATCTTGACATGGTTGGTGCATAGCCAAGTGCCATGATTTTGGATTTTTGGCTTGATTTTGTGACTTGGTGGTGATTTTGGTGAAAAACGAAAATCATGGTTTTGGAAAACTGGCTGGACTCAATCCTCACAAATGCCTTCAAAGTGATGTGGGAGAAGTTTGGGATCAAAAGGAATTGATCTTGACATGGTTGGTGCATAGCCAAGTTCATGATTTTGGTGTTTTGGCATGATTTTGTGGCTTGGTGGTGATTTTGGTGAAAAACGAAAATCATGGTTTTGGAAAAGTGGCTGGACTCAATCCTCACAAATGCCTTCAAAGTGATGTGGGAGAAGTTTGGGATCAAAAGGAATTGATCTTGACATGGTTGGTGCATAGCCAAGTTCATGATTTTGGTGTTTTGGCTTGATTTTGTGGCTTGGTGGTGATTTTGGTGAAAAACGAAAATGTTGGTTTTGGAAAAGTGGCTGGACTCAATCCTCACAAATGCCTTCAAAGTGATGTGGGAGAAGTTTGGGATCAAAAGGAATTGATCTTGACATGGTTGGTGCATAGCCAAGTTCATGATTTTGGTGTTTTGGCTTGATTTTGTGGCTTGGTGGTGATTTTGGTGAAAAACGAAAATCATGGTTTTGGAAAAGTGGCTGGACTCAATCCTCACAAATGCCTTCAAAGTGATGTGGGAGAAGTTTGGGATCAAAAGGAATTGATCTTGACATGGTTGGTGCATAGCCAAGTTCATGATTTTGGTGTTTTGGCTTGATTTTGTGGCTTGGTGGTGATTTTGGTGAAAAACGAAAATCATGGTTTTGGAAAAGTGGCTGGACTCAATCCTCACAAATGCCTTCAAAGTGATGTGGGAGAAGTTTGGGATCAAAAGGAATTGATCTTGACATGGTTGGTGCATAGCAAAGTTCATGATTTTGGTGTTTTGGCTTGATTTTGTGGCTTGGTGGTGATTTTGGTGAAAAACGAAAATCATGGTTTTGGAAAAGTGGCTGGACTCAATCCTCACAAATGCCTTCAAAGTGATGTGGGAGAAGTTTGGGATCAAAAGGAATTGATCTTGACATGGTTGGTGCATAGCAAAGTTCATGATTTTGGTGTTTTGGCTTGATTTTGTGGCTTGGTGGTGATTTTGGTGAAAAACGAAAATCATGGTTTTGGAAAAGTGGCTGGACTCAATCCTCACAAATGCCTTCAAAGTGATGTGGGAGAAGTTTGGGATCAAAAGGAATTGATCTTGACATGGTTGGTGCATAGCCAAGTTCATGATTTTGGTGTTTTGGCTTGATTTTGTGGCTTGGTGGTGATTTTGGTGAAAAACGAAAATCATGGTTTTGGAAAAGTGGCTGGACTCAATCCTCACAAATGCCTTCAAAGTGATGTGGGAGAAGTTTGGGATCAAAAGGAATTGATCTTGACATGGTTGGTGCATAGCAAAGTTCATGATTTTGGTGTTTTGGCTTGATTTTGTGGCTTGGTGGTGATTTTGGTGAAAAACGAAAATCATGGTTTTGGAAAAGTGGCTGGACTCAATCCTCACAAATGCCTTCAAAGTGATGTGGGAGATGTTTGGGATCAAAAGGAATTGATCTTGACATGGTTGGTGCATAGCCAAGTTCATGATTTTGTGACTTGGTGGTGATTTTGGTGAAAAACGAAAATGTTGGTTTTGGAAAAGTGGCTGGACTCAATCCTCACAAATGCCTTCAAAGTGATGTGGGAGAAGTTTGGGATCAAAAGGAATTGATCTTGACATGGTTGGTGCATAGCCAAGTTCATGATTTTGGTGTTTTGGCTTGATTTTGTGGCTTGGTGGTGATTTTGGTGAAAAACGAAAATCATGGTTTTGGAAAAGTGGCTGGACTCAATCCTCACAAATGCCTTCAAAGTGATGTGGGAGAAGTTTGGGATCAAAAGGAATTGATCTTGACATGGTTGGTGCATAGCAAAGTTCATGATTTTGGTGTTTTGGCTTGATTTTGTGGCTTGGTGGTGATTTTGGTGAAAAACGAAAATCATGGTTTTGGAAAAGTGGCTGGACTCAATCCTCACAAATGCCTTCAAAGTGATGTGGGAGATGTTTGGGATCAAAAGGAATTGATCTTGACATGGTTGGTGCATAGCCAAGTTCATGATTTTGTGACTTGGTGGTGATTTTGGTGAAAAACGAAAATGTTGGTTTTGGAAAACTGGCTGGACTGAATCCTCACAAATGCCTTCAAAGTGATGTGGGAGAAGTTTGGGATCAAAAGGAATTGATCTTGACATGGTTGGTGCATAGCCAAGTTCATGATTTTGGTGTTTTGGCTTGATTTTGTGGCTTGGTGGTGATTTTGGTGAAAAACGAAAATCATGGTTTTGGAAAAGTGGCTGGACTCAATCCTCACAAATGCCTTCAAAGTGATGTGGGAGAAGTTTGGGATCAAAAGGAATTGATCTTGACATGGTTGGTGCATAGCAAAGTTCATGATTTTGGTGTTTTGGCTTGATTTTGTGGCTTGGTGGTGATTTTGGTGAAAAACGAAAATCATGGTTTTGGAAAAGTGGCTGGACTCAATCCTCACAAATGCCTTCAAAGTGATGTGGGAGAAGTTTGGGAGCAAAAGGAATTGATCTTGACATGGTTGGTGCATAGCCAAGTTCATGATTTTGGTGTTTTGGCTTGATTTTGTGGCTTGGTGGTGATTTTGGTGAAAAACGAAAATCATGGTTTTGGAAAAGTGGCTGGACTCAATCCTCACAAATGCCTTCAAAGTGATGTGGGAGAAGTTTGGGAGCAAAAGGAATTGATCTTGACATGGTTGGTGCATAGCCAAGTGCCATGATTTTGGTGTTTTGGCATGATTTTGTGGCTTGGTGGTGATTTTGGTGAAAAACGAAAATCATGGTTTTGGAAAAGTGGCTGGACTCAATCCTCACAAATGCCTTCAAAGTGATGTGGGAGAAGTTTGGGATCAAAAGGAATTGATCTTGACATGGTTGGTGCATAGCCAAGTTCATGATTTTGGTGTTTTGGCTTGATTTTGTGGCTTGGTGGTGATTTTGGTGAAAAACGAAAATGTTGGTTTTGGAAAAGTGGCTGGACTCAATCCTCACAAATGCCTTCAAAGTGATGTGGGAGAAGTTTGGGATCAAAAGGAATTGATCTTGACATGGTTGGTGCATAGCCAAGTTCATGATTTTGGTGTTTTGGCTTGATTTTGTGGCTTGGTGGTGATTTTGGTGAAAAACGAAAATCATGGTTTTGGAAAAGTGGCTGGACTCAATCCTCACAAATGCCTTCAAAGTGATGTGGGAGAAGTTTGGGATCAAAAGGAATTGATCTTGACATGGTTGGTGCATAGCCAAGTTCATGATTTTGGTGTTTTGGCTTGATTTTGTGGCTTGGTGGTGATTTTGGTGAAAAACGAAAATCATGGTTTTGGAAAAGTGGCTGGACTCAATCCTCACAAATGCCTTCAAAGTGATGTGGGAGAAGTTTGGGATCAAAAGGAATTGATCTTGACATGGTTGGTGCATAGCAAAGTTCATGATTTTGGTGTTTTGGCTTGATTTTGTGGCTTGGTGGTGATTTTGGTGAAAAACGAAAATCATGGTTTTGGAAAAGTGGCTGGACTCAATCCTCACAAATGCCTTCAAAGTGATGTGGGAGAAGTTTGGGATCAAAAGGAATTGATCTTGACATGGTTGGTGCATAGCAAAGTTCATGATTTTGGTGTTTTGGCTTGATTTTGTGGCTTGGTGGTGATTTTGGTGAAAAACGAAAATCATGGTTTTGGAAAAGTGGCTGGACTCAATCCTCACAAATGCCTTCAAAGTGATGTGGGAGAAGTTTGGGATCAAAAGGAATTGATCTTGACATGGTTGGTGCATAGCCAAGTTCATGATTTTGGTGTTTTGGCTTGATTTTGTGGCTTGGTGGTGATTTTGGTGAAAAACGAAAATCATGGTTTTGGAAAAGTGGCTGGACTCAATCCTCACAAATGCCTTCAAAGTGATGTGGGAGAAGTTTGGGATCAAAAGGAATTGATCTTGACATGGTTGGTGCATAGCAAAGTTCATGATTTTGGTGTTTTGGCTTGATTTTGTGGCTTGGTGGTGATTTTGGTGAAAAACGAAAATCATGGTTTTGGAAAAGTGGCTGGACTCAATCCTCACAAATGCCTTCAAAGTGATGTGGGAGATGTTTGGGATCAAAAGGAATTGATCTTGACATGGTTGGTGCATAGCCAAGTTCATGATTTTGGTGTTTTGGCATGATTTTGTGGCTTGGTGGTGATTTTGGTGAAAAACGAAAATCATGGTTTTGGAAAAGTGGCTGGACTCAATCCTCACAAATGCCTTCAAAGTGATGTGGGAGAAGTTTGGGAGCAAAAGGAATTGATCTTGACATGGTTGGTGCATAGCCAAGTGCCATGATTTTGGATTTTTGGCTTGATTTTGTGACTTGGTGGTGATTTTGGTGAAAAACGAAAATCATGGTTTTGGAAAACTGGCTGGACTCAATCCTCACAAATGCCTTCAAAGTGATGTGGGAGAAGTTTGGGATCAAAAGGAATTGATCTTGACATGGTTGGTGCATAGCCAAGTTCATGATTTTGGTGTTTTGGCATGATTTTGTGGCTTGGTGGTGATTTTGGTGAAAAACGAAAATCATGGTTTTGGAAAAGTGGCTGGACTCAATCCTCACAAATGCCTTCAAAGTGATGTGGGAGAAGTTTGGGAGCAAAAGGAATTGATCTTGACATGGTTGGTGCATAGCCAAGTGCCATGATTTTGGATTTTTGGCTTGATTTTGTGACTTGGTGGTGATTTTGGTGAAAAACGAAAATCATGGTTTTGGAAAACTGGCTGGACTCAATCCTCACAAATGCCTTCAAAGTGATGTGGGAGAAGTTTGGGATCAAAAGGAATTGATCTTGGCATGGTTGGTGCATAGCCAAGTTCCAAGATTTTGGTGTTTTGGCTTGATTTTGTGACTTGGTGGTGTGCCAAGAATCATGAAATTTTCAAAGTGGTGGTTTTTGAGTTTTGTTGGTTGGAAAGTGTCACAAATGCATGCAGAATGAGGTCTAGAAAGTTTGGTATCAAAACCAAGCCATCTTGATGTGGTTTTGAATTTTTGAAATGTTGGAAAATAGAGGGTTTTGAAAAAAATTCATGAAAATTCGAAAACTTGGCCAATCCTAACGAAACTTGGTGGGCACCTTCTTGATATTATTATGGGATGGACTGGAAAAAATCACGCAAAAATACGGTGTCTAGATACGTTTTTCCATTTTTCCCGATTTTCCACATTTCGGGTCTTTGGAAAAATAAAAAAAATACTTCCCCATGTCGAAAAATTCTAATTTTTTGCAGGCAATGTTGTACCATTTTTATGAGGATCCCTGCAAAAAATCTCGTGAAAATTCGTTCTCTAGGTCCCAAAACAGAACTTATGTCTACTCAAAAAAAGTGTATCTACTTGTACAAAAGTGGCTTTTGGATATTTAGCTATTATAGGGGGGGGGTGTTCCTCAATGCAGCCAGCTCTTGCACCATGGAAAATTCTGGTGCGGTCCCTTCATTCCCCCCTGTTTTGGCTTGCTTTGTGGTGGGGCAAGTCAAAACGCCCACACATGGGTGATCCACCAACTTGGGTTGGTGTCACCCGTTGTGGGCGGCGGCATGGTGGTGGCCGCCGTCGGTTCCGGCCGACTGACCCGGTGGGAAAAAATGTGAATCTGTTATGTGGATTTGTGGCACGCTGGTGGGATTTTCGTTGTGTGGCTCATTTCTAGACTTGTGAGCATCATGAAGGGGGTATGGCTTCCAACCGTTCGCG
>NC_143508.1:56250000-56252500 GCF_051622355.1 Phaseolus vulgaris
TTGATTTTGTGGCTTGGTGGTGATTTTGGTGAAAAACGAAAATCATGGTTTTGGAAAAGTGGCTGGACTCAATCCTCACAAATGCCTTCAAAGTGATGTGGGAGAAGTTTGGGATCAAAAGGAATTGATCTTGACATGGTTGGTGCATAGCAAAGTTCATGATTTTGGTGTTTTGGCTTGATTTTGTGGCTTGGTGGTGATTTTGGTGAAAAACGAAAATCATGGTTTTGGAAAAGTGGCTGGACTCAATCCTCACAAATGCCTTCAAAGTGATGTGGGAGATGTTTGGGATCAAAAGGAATTGATCTTGACATGGTTGGTGCATAGCCAAGTTCATGATTTTGTGACTTGGTGGTGATTTTGGTGAAAAACGAAAATGTTGGTTTTGGAAAACTGGCTGGACTGAATCCTCACAAATGCCTTCAAAGTGATGTGGGAGAAGTTTGGGATCAAAAGGAATTGATCTTGACATGGTTGGTGCATAGCCAAGTTCATGATTTTGGTGTTTTGGCTTGATTTTGTGGCTTGGTGGTGATTTTGGTGAAAAACGAAAATCATGGTTTTGGAAAAGTGGCTGGACTCAATCCTCACAAATGCCTTCAAAGTGATGTGGGAGAAGTTTGGGATCAAAAGGAATTGATCTTGACATGGTTGGTGCATAGCAAAGTTCATGATTTTGGTGTTTTGGCTTGATTTTGTGGCTTGGTGGTGATTTTGGTGAAAAACGAAAATCATGGTTTTGGAAAAGTGGCTGGACTCAATCCTCACAAATGCCTTCAAAGTGATGTGGGAGAAGTTTGGGAGCAAAAGGAATTGATCTTGACATGGTTGGTGCATAGCCAAGTTCATGATTTTGGTGTTTTGGCTTGATTTTGTGGCTTGGTGGTGATTTTGGTGAAAAACGAAAATCATGGTTTTGGAAAAGTGGCTGGACTCAATCCTCACAAATGCCTTCAAAGTGATGTGGGAGAAGTTTGGGAGCAAAAGGAATTGATCTTGACATGGTTGGTGCATAGCCAAGTGCCATGATTTTGGATTTTTGGCTTGATTTTGTGACTTGGTGGTGATTTTGGTGAAAAACGAAAATCATGGTTTTGGAAAAGTGGCTGGACTCAATCCTCACAAATGCCTTCAAAGTGATGTGGGAGAAGTTTGGGATCAAAAGGAATTGATCTTGACATGGTTGGTGCATAGCCAAGTTCATGATTTTGGTGTTTTGGCATGATTTTGTGGCTTGGTGGTGATTTTGGTGAAAAACGAAAATCATGGTTTTGGAAAAGTGGCTGGACTCAATCCTCACAAATGCCTTCAAAGTGATGTGGGAGAAGTTTGGGAGCAAAAGGAATTGATCTTGACATGGTTGGTGCATAGCCAAGTGCCATGATTTTGGATTTTTGGCTTGATTTTGTGACTTGGTGGTGATTTTGGTGAAAAACGAAAATCATGGTTTTGGAAAACTGGCTGGACTCAATCCTCACAAATGCCTTCAAAGTGATGTGGGAGAAGTTTGGGATCAAAAGGAATTGATCTTGACATGGTTGGTGCATAGCCAAGTTCATGATTTTGGTGTTTTGGCATGATTTTGTGGCTTGGTGGTGATTTTGGTGAAAAACGAAAATCATGGTTTTGGAAAAGTGGCTGGACTCAATCCTCACAAATGCCTTCAAAGTGATGTGGGAGAAGTTTGGGAGCAAAAGGAATTGATCTTGACATGGTTGGTGCATAGCCAAGTGCCATGATTTTGGATTTTTGGCTTGATTTTGTGACTTGGTGGTGATTTTGGTGAAAAACGAAAATCATGGTTTTGGAAAACTGGCTGGACTCAATCCTCACAAATGCCTTCAAAGTGATGTGGGAGAAGTTTGGGATCAAAAGGAATTGATCTTGGCATGGTTGGTGCATAGCCAAGTTCCAAGATTTTGGTGTTTTGGCTTGATTTTGTGACTTGGTGGTGTGCCAAGAATCATGAAATTTTCAAAGTGGTGGTTTTTGAGTTTTGTTGGTTGGAAAGTGTCACAAATGCATGCAGAATGAGGTCTAGAAAGTTTGGTATCAAAACCAAGCCATCTTGATGTGGTTTTGAATTTTTGAAATGTTGGAAAATAGAGGGTTTTGAAAAAAATTCATGAAAATTCGAAACCTTGGCCAATCCTAACGAAACTTGGTGGGCACCTTCTTGATATTATTATGGGATGGACTGGAAAAAATCACGCAAAAATACGGTGTCTAGATACGTTTTTCCATTTTTCCCGATTTTCCACATTTCGGGTCTTTGGAAAAATAAAAAAAATACTTCCCCATGTCGAAAAATTCTAATTTTTTGCAGGCAATGTTGTACCATTTTTATGAGGATCCCTGCAAAAAATCTCGTGAAAATTCGTTCTCTAGGTCCCAAAACAGAACTTATGTCTACTCAAAAAAAGTGTATCTACTTGTACAAAAGTGGCTTTTGCATATTTAGCTATTATAGGGGGGGGGGTGTTCCTCAATGCAGCCAGCT
>NC_143508.1:56262500-56265000 GCF_051622355.1 Phaseolus vulgaris
ATCTTGACATGGTTGGTGCATAGCCAAGTTCATGATTTTGTGACTTGGTGGTGATTTTGGTGAAAAACGAAAATGTTGGTTTAGGAAAACTGGCTGGACTCAATCCTCACAAATGCCTTCAAAGTGATGTGGGAGAAGTTTGGGATCAAAAGGAATTGATCTTGACATGGTTGGTGCATAGCCAAGTTCATGATTTTGGTGTTTTGGCTTGATTTTGTGGCTTGGTGGTGATTTTGGTGAAAAACGAAAATCATGGTTTTGGAAAAGTGGCTGGACTCAATCCTCACAAATGCCTTCAAAGTGATGTGGGAGAAGTTTGGGATCAAAAGGAATTGATCTTGACATGGTTGGTGCATAGCAAAGTTCATGATTTTGGTGTTTTGGCTTGATTTTGTGGCTTGGTGGTGATTTTGGTGAAAAACGAAAATCATGGTTTTGGAAAACTGGCTGGACTCAATCCTCACAAATGCCTTCAAAGTGATGTGGGAGAAGTTTGGGAGCAAAAGGAATTGATCTTGACATGGTTGGTGCATAGCCAAGTTCATGATTTTGGTGTTTTGGCTTGATTTTGTGGCTTGGTGGTGATTTTGGTGAAAAACGAAAATCATGGTTTTGGAAAAGTGGCTGGACTCAATCCTCACAAATGCCTTCAAAGTGATGTGGGAGAAGTTTGGGAGCAAAAGGAATTGATCTTGACATGGTTGGTGCATAGCCAAGTGCCATGATTTTGGATTTTTGGCTTGATTTTGTGACTTGGTGGTGATTTTGGTGAAAAACGAAAATCATGGTTTTGGAAAAGTGGCTGGACTCAATCCTCACAAATGCCTTCAAAGTGATGTGGGAGAAGTTTGGGATCAAAAGGAATTGATCTTGACATGGTTGGTGCATAGCCAAGTTCATGATTTTGGTGTTTTGGCATGATTTTGTGGCTTGGTGGTGATTTTGGTGAAAAACGAAAATCATGGTTTTGGAAAAGTGGCTGGACTCAATCCTCACAAATGCCTTCAAAGTGATGTGGGAGAAGTTTGGGAGCAAAAGGAATTGATCTTGACATGGTTGGTGCATAGCCAAGTGCCATGATTTTGGATTTTTGGCTTGATTTTGTGACTTGGTGGTGATTTTGGTGAAAAACGAAAATCATGGTTTTGGAAAACTGGCTGGACTCAATCCTCACAAATGCCTTCAAAGTGATGTGGGAGAAGTTTGGGATCAAAAGGAATTGATCTTGACATGGTTGGTGCATAGCCAAGTTCATGATTTTGGTGTTTTGGCATGATTTTGTGGCTTGGTGGTGATTTTGGTGAAAAACGAAAATCATGGTTTTGGAAAAGTGGCTGGACTCAATCCTCACAAATGCCTTCAAAGTGATGTGGGAGAAGTTTGGGAGCAAAAGGAATTGATCTTGACATGGTTGGTGCATAGCCAAGTGCCATGATTTTGGATTTTTGGCTTGATTTTGTGACTTGGTGGTGATTTTGGTGAAAAACGAAAATCATGGTTTTGGAAAACTGGCTGGACTCAATCCTCACAAATGCCTTCAAAGTGATGTGGGAGAAGTTTGGGATCAAAAGGAATTGATCTTGGCATGGTTGGTGCATAGCCAAGTTCCAAGATTTTGGTGTTTTGGCTTGATTTTGTGACTTGGTGGTGTGCCAAGAATCATGAAATTTTCAAAGTGGTGGTTTTTGAGTTTTGTTGGTTGGAAAGTGTCACAGATGCATGCAGAATGAGGTCTAGAAAGTTTGGTATCAAAACCAAGCCATCTTGATGTGGTTTTGAATTTTTGAAATGTTGGAAAATAGAGGGTTTTGAAAAAAATTCATGAAAATTCGAAACCTTGGCCAATCCTAACGAAACTTGGTGGGCACCTTCTTGATATTATTATGGGATGGACTGGAAAAAATCACGCAAAAATACGGTGTCTAGATACGTTTTTCCATTTTTCCCGATTTTCCACATTTCGGGTCTTTGGAAAAATAAAAAAAATAATTCCCCATGTCGAAAAATTCTAATTTTTTGCAGGCAATGTTGTACCATTTTTATGAGGATCCCTGCAAAAAATCTCGTGAAAATTCGTTCTCTAGGTCCCAAAACAGAACTTATGTCTACTCAAAAAAAGTGTATCTACTTGTACAAAAGTGGCTTTTGCATATTTAGCTATTATAGGGGGGGGGGTGTTCCTCAATGCAGCCAGCTCTTGCACCATGGAAAATTCTGGTGCGGTCCCTTCATTCCCCCCTGTTTTGGCTTGCTTTGTGGTGGGGCAAGTCAAAACGCCCACACATGGGTGATCCACCAACTTGGGTTGGTGTCACCCGTTGTGGGCGGCGGCATGGTGGTGGCCGCCGTCGGTTCCGGCCGACTGACCCGGTGGGAAAAAATGTGAATCTGTTATGTGGATTTGTGGCACGCTGGTGGGATTTTCGTTGTGTGGCTCATTTCTAGACTTGTGAGCATCATGAAGGGGGTATGGCTTCCAACCGTTCGCGGGGAAGGGGCC
>NC_143508.1:56270000-56272500 GCF_051622355.1 Phaseolus vulgaris
CGCGCGCATACACTCTTTCAAAGCATTCCAAGAAACCACGGGAGGTTTCTTGCGATATATAATGTCCATTACAATTTTATGCCACCATTCTTTGGCATAGCCCACTAAGGATGAAGAAACTATCCTAAGTTTATCGTCATCTTGGACCCTATACACATGAAAATAATGGTCAACCTTAGTCTCCCAATCTAAATACACATTAGGATCACTATCACCATTAAAACTAGGGACTTTTTTACAAGCAATGTTGAACACTTGGTGATATCTTTGGTCACGGTTATAGCTCTCTTCATGAGAATGATGGTGATGCCTCCTTCTTCTATGTTCTTCTTCACCAAGGACTGAAGCTTTGGAAGGAGAATGCTGTTTGTAAGATGCACCACTTGAATAGCCAGCCATTTTGCAAATAAAAAACAGCAAACACACAAAAACAGCAAACAAGTTAAGAAACAAAATTAGCAAAAACAGTGAGCTTGGCAATGAAACTGCCGAAGTGAAATGAGGCTGAAAAAAGAGATCACTCTCAAAGAAATAATGTTCTTGCACCAATCTGATCTTGAGGCCTTGGAATCCTCAAATGAAATATGTCAAAGCAAGCACACCAATCTTAAGAGCAAACCACCACAAAACCAAAGAAACAATAAAGACAAACAAGAAAAGGTATAAGCAAGGAAAGGTAATTGCAAAAGGAAAACTATATGTAAGACAAACTCAAAGAGTAAGAATGAAAGACAATCAAGAAAATAAAGAACTCAATGAGAAAAGTAGGCACACAAAAGAATACCTAAGGAAAAGCACTAGAGTAGATGAAGAAAACAAAAAATTTAGCTACTGGAATTTTTTTTTTTTTTATGCAAACTGTGTTTGATATTCACTGATTTAACTGGAACGTTGTAGAGCGAACTGGATTATGAAATTTATACCACAGAAACTTCAAGATATTAACTCAATAATGGCACTGGAATCAATTAAAAACAGTAAGCCAATTGAGAGAAATAAATTTTTTAAAATCGCTGCCAGATTACCGTATTTTTTTCGGCAGGAATGTACACTTTTTTTATTTTATTTATCATTTTTTGTGTACTTCATATTTTTGAATGATTCTTTTTTCTATTCTTTTCTAACACTTTGAATATCTCAAATCCAGAATTTCAGAATTTTACAGTACGTAAATCAGTTGCAATAAGGAAAAACAGTAAGCACTCTTTTCAGAAACAGAGGAATCCTAATAGGAATAAAAAAACAGAATGATGAACTAGCAAAGACATAATATAAAATGATGTAGTGGAACTTGTATAGGTCTAGAATACAAGTATGAACTCAATTCTAAAAAGAAAATGCACAAAGGATCAACATCAATTCAGAAAATTATATGACACCAAAGCAAGAAACAATCAAAACAATAAAAGTACTACTAGAAGTAATGACATATATGGAATAACATGACTAAGACAAAACTTAACAAGATTCAAAAATTAAAAGACACAACACAAATTGTAACAAGTGGAAGGAAGCTTAAGGTAAACTCTAGGAAGGATAATGCCATTCCAAAAGAGCAACCATACTCATAAGAATTATGAGTGCCATAAACCTTTCCACAAACACTTGGAGCAAAAGAAAAACAGCAAGAATACTCAATTAAAATTCTAAAACAGAAACTTAAATTGCAAGAAAAATTAAAGAGCTCTTGAAATAAAGTGCACACAACTCAACAATTAAACAAGAATGAACCTAAGACTCATGATACCACATGATGTGATTCCAATAGCCACATAGAACAAGATTCTTGACACTTTGAGGAATCACCTTGAGCTGGAAAATGTAGAGGCACTTTCTTAGAAGTTGGATCATAGTTCTAAGATCAAGAACTCACCAAAACAAGTACCAAATCCCAAACTCATTTGGATGAACCAAATATTGTCAAATTGAATCAACAAAGGAGAAGGAAAAGAACAAACCGAACAGAATTGAACTTCAAAACAAAAGAACCGAACAGAATTTAAAAACTAAACAGAAAATAGGTGCTGGAAAATTAAAGGAACCGAAACAAAAACAACTCAAAACTCAAGGCAATAAGAACAAATTGAAGAAGAAGAAAGGAAGGAGAAGAGAATGCTCATGAAGATGGAGGAATGGTTGGATGATCACGCCACTAGAAGAATGGATGCTCCTAGATGAGTGTGGAAGCCGCCACTTGAGGAAACCATGGTCCTTCAAGATAAGACTAGAGAAGAAGCTCAAAGCTCTCCAAATGCTCACTCCAATTTTGAGTATAGTTTCTTTAGATAAAATTCAAATCTCAATTTTACAAAGGAAGCACCTCTATTTATAGCCTAAGGTGCTGAAAAATAGGTGGGAAATTTCAAATAAACTCATTTGAAATTCCCACCAAAAACAAGTCACATGGGAGGTGTGACCTTTTTCTACTATGACACCTCCCAAAAACTACACCTACACCACTCTCCTAAGTCACATGGACAATGTGACTTTATTTTACATT
>NC_143508.1:56280000-56282500 GCF_051622355.1 Phaseolus vulgaris
TTGACATGGTTGGTGCATAGCAAAGTTCATGATTTTGGTGTTTTGGCTTGATTTTGTGGCTTGGTGGTGATTTTGGTGAAAAACGAAAATCATGGTTTTGGAAAAGTGGCTGGACTCAATCCTCACAAATGCCTTCAAAGTGATGTGGGAGAAGTTTGGGATCAAAAGGAATTGATCTTGACATGGTTGGTGCATAGCCAAGTTCATGATTTTGGTGTTTTGGCTTGATTTTGTGGCTTGGTGGTGATTTTGGTGAAAAACGAAAATCATGGTTTTGGAAAAGTGGCTGGACTCAATCCTCACAAATGCCTTCAAAGTGATGTGGGAGAAGTTTGGGATCAAAAGGAATTGATCTTGACATGGTTGGTGCATAGCCAAGTTCATGATTTTGGATTTTTGGCTTGATTTTGTGGCTTGGTGGTGATTTTGGTGAAAAACGAAAATCATGGTTTTGAAAAAGTGGCTGGACTCAATCCTCACAAATGCCTTCAAAGTGATGTGGGAGAAGTTTGGGATCAAAAGGAATTGATCTTGACATGGTTGGTGCATAGCCAAGTTCATGATTTTGGTGTTTTGGCTTGATTTTGTGGCTTGGTGGTGATTTTGGTGAAAAACGAAAATCATGGTTTTGGAAAAGTGGCTGGACTCAATCCTCACAAATGCCTTCAAAGTGATGTGGGAGAAGTTTGGGATCAAAAGGAATTGATCTTGACATGGTTGGTGCATAGCAAAGTTCATGATTTTGGTGTTTTGGCTTGATTTTGTGGCTTGGTGGTGATTTTGGTGAAAAACGAAAATCATGGTTTTGGAAAACTGGCTGGACTCAATCCTCACAAATGCCTTCAAAGTGATGTGGGAGAAGTTTGGGAGCAAAAGGAATTGATCTTGACATGGTTGGTGCATAGCCAAGTTCATGATTTTGGTGTTTTGGCTTGATTTTGTGGCTTGGTGGTGATTTTGGTGAAAAACGAAAATCATGGTTTTGGAAAAGTGGCTGGACTCAATCCTCACAAATGCCTTCAAAGTGATGTGGGAGAAGTTTGGGAGCAAAAGGAATTGATCTTGACATGGTTGGTGCATAGCCAAGTGCCATGATTTTGGATTTTTGGCTTGATTTTGTGACTTGGTGGTGATTTTGGTGAAAAACGAAAATCATGGTTTTGGAAAAGTGGCTGGACTCAATCCTCACAAATGCCTTCAAAGTGATGTGGGAGAAGTTTGGGATCAAAAGGAATTGATCTTGACATGGTTGGTGCATAGCCAAGTTCATGATTTTGGTGTTTTGGCATGATTTTGTGGCTTGGTGGTGATTTTGGTGAAAAACGAAAATCATGGTTTTGGAAAAGTGGCTGGACTCAATCCTCACAAATGCCTTCAAAGTGATGTGGGAGAAGTTTGGGAGCAAAAGGAATTGATCTTGACATGGTTGGTGCATAGCCAAGTGCCATGATTTTGGATTTTTGGCTTGATTTTGTGACTTGGTGGTGATTTTGGTGAAAAACGAAAATCATGGTTTTGGAAAACTGGCTGGACTCAATCCTCACAAATGCCTTCAAAGTGATGTGGGAGAAGTTTGGGATCAAAAGGAATTGATCTTGACATGGTTGGTGCATAGCCAAGTTCATGATTTTGGTGTTTTGGCATGATTTTGTGGCTTGGTGGTGATTTTGGTGAAAAACGAAAATCATGGTTTTGGAAAAGTGGCTGGACTCAATCCTCACAAATGCCTTCAAAGTGATGTGGGAGAAGTTTGGGAGCAAAAGGAATTGATCTTGACATGGTTGGTGCATAGCCAAGTGCCATGATTTTGGATTTTTGGCTTGATTTTGTGACTTGGTGGTGATTTTGGTGAAAAACGAAAATCATGGTTTTGGAAAACTGGCTGGACTCAATCCTCACAAATGCCTTCAAAGTGATGTGGGAGAAGTTTGGGATCAAAAGGAATTGATCTTGGCATGGTTGGTGCATAGCCAAGTTCCAAGATTTTGGTGTTTTGGCTTGATTTTGTGACTTGGTGGTGTGCCAAGAATCATGAAATTTTCAAAGTGGTGGTTTTTGAGTTTTGTTGGTTGGAAAGTGTCACAAATGCATGCAGAATGAGGTCTAGAAAGTTTGGTATCAAAACCAAGCCATCTTGATGTGGTTTTGAATTTTTGAAATGTTGGAAAATAGAGGGTTTTGAAAAAAATTCATGAAAATTCGAAACCTTGGCCAATCCTAACGAAACTTGGTGGGCACCTTCTTGATATTATTATGGGATGGACTGGAAAAAATCACGCAAAAATACGGTGTCTAGATACGTTTTTCCATTTTTCCCGATTTTCCACATTTCGGGTCTTTGGAAAAATAAAAAAAATACTTCCCCATGTCGAAAAATTCTAATTTTTTGCAGGCAATGTTGTACCATTTTTATGAGGATCCCTGCAAAAAATCTCGTGAAAATTCGTTCTCTAGGTCCCAAAACAGAACTTATGTCTACTCAAAAAAAGTGTATCTACTT
>NC_143508.1:56292500-56295000 GCF_051622355.1 Phaseolus vulgaris
GTTCATGATTTTGGTGTTTTGGCTTGATTTTGTGGCTTGGTGGTGATTTTGGTGAAAAACGAAAATCATGGTTTTGGAAAAGTGGCTGGACTCAATCCTCACAAATGCCTTCAAAGTGATGTGGGAGAAGTTTGGGATCAAAAGGAATTGATCTTGACATGGTTGGTGCATAGCCAAGTTCATGATTTTGGATTTTTGGCTTGATTTTGTGGCTTGGTGGTGATTTTGGTGAAAAACGAAAATCATGGTTTTGAAAAAGTGGCTGGACTCAATCCTCACAAATGCCTTCAAAGTGATGTGGGAGAAGTTTGGGATCAAAAGGAATTGATCTTGACATGGTTGGTGCATAGCCAAGTTCATGATTTTGGTGTTTTGGCTTGATTTTGTGGCTTGGTGGTGATTTTGGTGAAAAACGAAAATCATGGTTTTGGAAAAGTGGCTGGACTCAATCCTCACAAATGCCTTCAAAGTGATGTGGGAGAAGTTTGGGATCAAAAGGAATTGATCTTGACATGGTTGGTGCATAGCAAAGTTCATGATTTTGGTGTTTTGGCTTGATTTTGTGGCTTGGTGGTGATTTTGGTGAAAAACGAAAATCATGGTTTTGGAAAACTGGCTGGACTCAATCCTCACAAATGCCTTCAAAGTGATGTGGGAGAAGTTTGGGAGCAAAAGGAATTGATCTTGACATGGTTGGTGCATAGCCAAGTTCATGATTTTGGTGTTTTGGCTTGATTTTGTGGCTTGGTGGTGATTTTGGTGAAAAACGAAAATCATGGTTTTGGAAAAGTGGCTGGACTCAATCCTCACAAATGCCTTCAAAGTGATGTGGGAGAAGTTTGGGAGCAAAAGGAATTGATCTTGACATGGTTGGTGCATAGCCAAGTGCCATGATTTTGGATTTTTGGCTTGATTTTGTGACTTGGTGGTGATTTTGGTGAAAAACGAAAATCATGGTTTTGGAAAAGTGGCTGGACTCAATCCTCACAAATGCCTTCAAAGTGATGTGGGAGAAGTTTGGGATCAAAAGGAATTGATCTTGACATGGTTGGTGCATAGCCAAGTTCATGATTTTGGTGTTTTGGCATGATTTTGTGGCTTGGTGGTGATTTTGGTGAAAAACGAAAATCATGGTTTTGGAAAAGTGGCTGGACTCAATCCTCACAAATGCCTTCAAAGTGATGTGGGAGAAGTTTGGGAGCAAAAGGAATTGATCTTGACATGGTTGGTGCATAGCCAAGTGCCATGATTTTGGATTTTTGGCTTGATTTTGTGACTTGGTGGTGATTTTGGTGAAAAACGAAAATCATGGTTTTGGAAAAGTGGCTGGACTCAATCCTCACAAATGCCTTCAAAGTGATGTGGGAGAAGTTTGGGATCAAAAGGAATTGATCTTGACATGGTTGGTGCATAGCCAAGTTCATGATTTTGGTGTTTTGGCATGATTTTGTGGCTTGGTGGTGATTTTGGTGAAAAACGAAAATCATGGTTTTGGAAAAGTGGCTGGACTCAATCCTCACAAATGCCTTCAAAGTGATGTGGGAGAAGTTTGGGAGCAAAAGGAATTGATCTTGACATGGTTGGTGCATAGCCAAGTGCCATGATTTTGGATTTTTGGCTTGATTTTGTGACTTGGTGGTGATTTTGGTGAAAAACGAAAATCATGGTTTTGGAAAACTGGCTGGACTCAATCCTCACAAATGCCTTCAAAGTGATGTGGGAGAAGTTTGGGATCAAAAGGAATTGATCTTGGCATGGTTGGTGCATAGCCAAGTTCCAAGATTTTGGTGTTTTGGCTTGATTTTGTGACTTGGTGGTGTGCCAAGAATCATGAAATTTTCAAAGTGGTGGTTTTTGAGTTTTGTTGGTTGGAAAGTGTCACAAATGCATGCAGAATGAGGTCTAGAAAGTTTGGTATCAAAACCAAGCCATCTTGATGTGGTTTTGAATTTTTGAAATGTTGGAAAATAGAGGGTTTTGAAAAAAATTCATGAAAATTCGAAACCTTGGCCAATCCTAACGAAACTTGGTGGGCACCTTCTTGATATTATTATGGGATGGACTGGAAAAAATCACGCAAAAATACGGTGTCTAGATACGTTTTTCCATTTTTCCCGATTTTCCACATTTCGGGTCTTTGGAAAAATAAAAAAAATACTTCCCCATGTCGAAAAATTCTAATTTTTTGCAGGCAATGTTGTACCATTTTTATGAGGATCCCTGCAAAAAATCTCGTGAAAATTCGTTCTCTAGGTCCCAAAACAGAACTTATGTCTACTCAAAAAAAGTGTATCTACTTGTACAAAAGTGGCTTTTGCATATTTAGCTATTATAGGGGGGGGTGTTCCTCAATGCAGCCAGCTCTTGCACCATGGAAAATTCTGGTGCGGTCCCTTCATTCCCCCCTGTTTTGGCTTGCTTTGTGGTGGGGCAAGTCAAAACGCCCACACATGGGTGATCCACCAACTTGGGTTGGTGTCACCCGTTGTGGGCGGCGGCA
>NC_143508.1:56315000-56322500 GCF_051622355.1 Phaseolus vulgaris
GTGCCAAGAATCATGAAATTTTCAAAGTGGTGGTTTTTGAGTTTTGTTGGTTGGAAAGTGTCACAAATGCATGCAGAATGAGGTCTAGAAAGTTTGGTATCAAAACCAAGCCATCTTGATGTGGTTTTGAATTTTTGAAATGTTGGAAAATAGAGGGTTTTGAAAAAAATTCATGAAAATTCGAAACCTTGGCCAATCCTAACGAAACTTGGTGGGCACCTTCTTGATATTATTATGGGATGGACTGGAAAAAATCACGCAAAAATACGGTGTCTAGATACGTTTTTCCATTTTTCCCGATTTTCCACATTTCGGGTCTTTGGAAAAATAAAAAAAATACTTCCCCATGTCGAAAAATTCTAATTTTTTGCAGGCAATGTTGTACCATTTTTATGAGGATCCCTGCAAAAAATCTCGTGAAAATTCGTTCTCTAGGTCCCAAAACAGAACTTATGTCTACTCAAAAAAAGTGTATCTACTTGTACAAAAGTGGCTTTTGCATATTTAGCTATTATAGGGGGGGGGTGTTCCTCAATGCAGCCAGCTCTTGCACCATGGAAAATTCTGGTGCGGTCCCTTCATTCCCCCCTGTTTTGGCTTGATTTTGTGACTTGGTGGTGATTTTGGTGAAAAACGAAAATGTTGGTTTTGGAAAACTGGCTGGACTCAATCCTCACAAATGCCTTCAAAGTGATGTGGGAGATGTTTGGGATCAAAAGGAATTGATCTTGACATGGTTGGTGCATAGCCAAGTTCATGATTTTGTGACTTGGTGGTGATTTTGGTGAAAAACGAAAATGTTGGTTTAGGAAAACTGGCTGGACTCAATCCTCACAAATGCCTTCAAAGTGATGTGGGAGAAGTTTGGGATCAAAAGGAATTGATCTTGACATGGTTGGTGCATAGCCAAGTTCATGATTTTGGTGTTTTGGCTTGATTTTGTGGCTTGGTGGTGATTTTGGTGAAAAACGAAAATCATGGTTTTGGAAAAGTGGCTGGACTCAATCCTCACAAATGCCTTCAAAGTGATGTGGGAGAAGTTTGGGATCAAAAGGAATTGATCTTGACATGGTTGGTGCATAGCAAAGTTCATGATTTTGGTGTTTTGGCTTGATTTTGTGGCTTGGTGGTGATTTTGGTGAAAAACGAAAATCATGGTTTTGGAAAACTGGCTGGACTCAATCCTCACAAATGCCTTCAAAGTGATGTGGGAGAAGTTTGGGAGCAAAAGGAATTGATCTTGACATGGTTGGTGCATAGCCAAGTTCATGATTTTGGTGTTTTGGCTTGATTTTGTGGCTTGGTGGTGATTTTGGTGAAAAACGAAAATCATGGTTTTGGAAAAGTGGCTGGACTCAATCCTCACAAATGCCTTCAAAGTGATGTGGGAGAAGTTTGGGAGCAAAAGGAATTGATCTTGACATGGTTGGTGCATAGCCAAGTGCCATGATTTTGGATTTTTGGCTTGATTTTGTGACTTGGTGGTGATTTTGGTGAAAAACGAAAATCATGGTTTTGGAAAAGTGGCTGGACTCAATCCTCACAAATGCCTTCAAAGTGATGTGGGAGAAGTTTGGGATCAAAAGGAATTGATCTTGACATGGTTGGTGCATAGCCAAGTTCATGATTTTGGTGTTTTGGCATGATTTTGTGGCTTGGTGGTGATTTTGGTGAAAAACGAAAATCATGGTTTTGGAAAAGTGGCTGGACTCAATCCTCACAAATGCCTTCAAAGTGATGTGGGAGAAGTTTGGGAGCAAAAGGAATTGATCTTGACATGGTTGGTGCATAGCCAAGTGCCATGATTTTGGATTTTTGGCTTGATTTTGTGACTTGGTGGTGATTTTGGTGAAAAACGAAAATCATGGTTTTGGAAAACTGGCTGGACTCAATCCTCACAAATGCCTTCAAAGTGATGTGGGAGAAGTTTGGGATCAAAAGGAATTGATCTTGACATGGTTGGTGCATAGCCAAGTTCATGATTTTGGTGTTTTGGCATGATTTTGTGGCTTGGTGGTGATTTTGGTGAAAAACGAAAATCATGGTTTTGGAAAAGTGGCTGGACTCAATCCTCACAAATGCCTTCAAAGTGATGTGGGAGAAGTTTGGGATCAAAAGGAATTGATCTTGACATGGTTGGTGCATAGCCAAGTTCATGATTTTGGTGTTTTGGCTTGATTTTGTGGCTTGGTGGTGATTTTGGTGAAAAACGAAAATGTTGGTTTTGGAAAAGTGGCTGGACTCAATCCTCACAAATGCCTTCAAAGTGATGTGGGAGAAGTTTGGGATCAAAAGGAATTGATCTTGACATGGTTGGTGCATAGCCAAGTTCATGATTTTGGTGTTTTGGCTTGATTTTGTGGCTTGGTGGTGATTTTGGTGAAAAACGAAAATCATGGTTTTGGAAAAGTGGCTGGACTCAATCCTCACAAATGCCTTCAAAGTGATGTGGGAGAAGTTTGGGATCAAAAGGAATTGATCTTGACATGGTTGGTGCATAGCCAAGTTCATGATTTTGGTGTTTTGGCTTGATTTTGTGGCTTGGTGGTGATTTTGGTGAAAAACGAAAATCATGGTTTTGGAAAAGTGGCTGGACTCAATCCTCACAAATGCCTTCAAAGTGATGTGGGAGAAGTTTGGGATCAAAAGGAATTGATCTTGACATGGTTGGTGCATAGCAAAGTTCATGATTTTGGTGTTTTGGCTTGATTTTGTGGCTTGGTGGTGATTTTGGTGAAAAACGAAAATCATGGTTTTGGAAAAGTGGCTGGACTCAATCCTCACAAATGCCTTCAAAGTGATGTGGGAGAAGTTTGGGATCAAAAGGAATTGATCTTGACATGGTTGGTGCATAGCAAAGTTCATGATTTTGGTGTTTTGGCTTGATTTTGTGGCTTGGTGGTGATTTTGGTGAAAAACGAAAATCATGGTTTTGGAAAAGTGGCTGGACTCAATCCTCACAAATGCCTTCAAAGTGATGTGGGAGAAGTTTGGGATCAAAAGGAATTGATCTTGACATGGTTGGTGCATAGCCAAGTTCATGATTTTGGTGTTTTGGCTTGATTTTGTGGCTTGGTGGTGATTTTGGTGAAAAACGAAAATCATGGTTTTGGAAAAGTGGCTGGACTCAATCCTCACAAATGCCTTCAAAGTGATGTGGGAGAAGTTTGGGATCAAAAGGAATTGATCTTGACATGGTTGGTGCATAGCAAAGTTCATGATTTTGGTGTTTTGGCTTGATTTTGTGGCTTGGTGGTGATTTTGGTGAAAAACGAAAATCATGGTTTTGGAAAAGTGGCTGGACTCAATCCTCACAAATGCCTTCAAAGTGATGTGGGAGATGTTTGGGATCAAAAGGAATTGATCTTGACATGGTTGGTGCATAGCCAAGTTCATGATTTTGTGACTTGGTGGTGATTTTGGTGAAAAACGAAAATGTTGGTTTTGGAAAAGTGGCTGGACTCAATCCTCACAAATGCCTTCAAAGTGATGTGGGAGAAGTTTGGGATCAAAAGGAATTGATCTTGACATGGTTGGTGCATAGCCAAGTTCATGATTTTGGTGTTTTGGCTTGATTTTGTGGCTTGGTGGTGATTTTGGTGAAAAACGAAAATCATGGTTTTGGAAAAGTGGCTGGACTCAATCCTCACAAATGCCTTCAAAGTGATGTGGGAGAAGTTTGGGATCAAAAGGAATTGATCTTGACATGGTTGGTGCATAGCAAAGTTCATGATTTTGGTGTTTTGGCTTGATTTTGTGGCTTGGTGGTGATTTTGGTGAAAAACGAAAATCATGGTTTTGGAAAAGTGGCTGGACTCAATCCTCACAAATGCCTTCAAAGTGATGTGGGAGATGTTTGGGATCAAAAGGAATTGATCTTGACATGGTTGGTGCATAGCCAAGTTCATGATTTTGTGACTTGGTGGTGATTTTGGTGAAAAACGAAAATGTTGGTTTTGGAAAACTGGCTGGACTGAATCCTCACAAATGCCTTCAAAGTGATGTGGGAGAAGTTTGGGATCAAAAGGAATTGATCTTGACATGGTTGGTGCATAGCCAAGTTCATGATTTTGGTGTTTTGGCTTGATTTTGTGGCTTGGTGGTGATTTTGGTGAAAAACGAAAATCATGGTTTTGGAAAAGTGGCTGGACTCAATCCTCACAAATGCCTTCAAAGTGATGTGGGAGAAGTTTGGGATCAAAAGGAATTGATCTTGACATGGTTGGTGCATAGCAAAGTTCATGATTTTGGTGTTTTGGCTTGATTTTGTGGCTTGGTGGTGATTTTGGTGAAAAACGAAAATCATGGTTTTGGAAAAGTGGCTGGACTCAATCCTCACAAATGCCTTCAAAGTGATGTGGGAGAAGTTTGGGAGCAAAAGGAATTGATCTTGACATGGTTGGTGCATAGCCAAGTTCATGATTTTGGTGTTTTGGCTTGATTTTGTGGCTTGGTGGTGATTTTGGTGAAAAACGAAAATCATGGTTTTGGAAAAGTGGCTGGACTCAATCCTCACAAATGCCTTCAAAGTGATGTGGGAGAAGTTTGGGAGCAAAAGGAATTGATCTTGACATGGTTGGTGCATAGCCAAGTGCCATGATTTTGGTGTTTTGGCATGATTTTGTGGCTTGGTGGTGATTTTGGTGAAAAACGAAAATCATGGTTTTGGAAAAGTGGCTGGACTCAATCCTCACAAATGCCTTCAAAGTGATGTGGGAGAAGTTTGGGATCAAAAGGAATTGATCTTGACATGGTTGGTGCATAGCCAAGTTCATGATTTTGGTGTTTTGGCTTGATTTTGTGGCTTGGTGGTGATTTTGGTGAAAAACGAAAATGTTGGTTTTGGAAAAGTGGCTGGACTCAATCCTCACAAATGCCTTCAAAGTGATGTGGGAGAAGTTTGGGATCAAAAGGAATTGATCTTGACATGGTTGGTGCATAGCCAAGTTCATGATTTTGGTGTTTTGGCTTGATTTTGTGGCTTGGTGGTGATTTTGGTGAAAAACGAAAATCATGGTTTTGGAAAAGTGGCTGGACTCAATCCTCACAAATGCCTTCAAAGTGATGTGGGAGAAGTTTGGGATCAAAAGGAATTGATCTTGACATGGTTGGTGCATAGCCAAGTTCATGATTTTGGTGTTTTGGCTTGATTTTGTGGCTTGGTGGTGATTTTGGTGAAAAACGAAAATCATGGTTTTGGAAAAGTGGCTGGACTCAATCCTCACAAATGCCTTCAAAGTGATGTGGGAGAAGTTTGGGATCAAAAGGAATTGATCTTGACATGGTTGGTGCATAGCAAAGTTCATGATTTTGGTGTTTTGGCTTGATTTTGTGGCTTGGTGGTGATTTTGGTGAAAAACGAAAATCATGGTTTTGGAAAAGTGGCTGGACTCAATCCTCACAAATGCCTTCAAAGTGATGTGGGAGAAGTTTGGGATCAAAAGGAATTGATCTTGACATGGTTGGTGCATAGCAAAGTTCATGATTTTGGTGTTTTGGCTTGATTTTGTGGCTTGGTGGTGATTTTGGTGAAAAACGAAAATCATGGTTTTGGAAAAGTGGCTGGACTCAATCCTCACAAATGCCTTCAAAGTGATGTGGGAGAAGTTTGGGATCAAAAGGAATTGATCTTGACATGGTTGGTGCATAGCCAAGTTCATGATTTTGGTGTTTTGGCTTGATTTTGTGGCTTGGTGGTGATTTTGGTGAAAAACGAAAATCATGGTTTTGGAAAAGTGGCTGGACTCAATCCTCACAAATGCCTTCAAAGTGATGTGGGAGAAGTTTGGGATCAAAAGGAATTGATCTTGACATGGTTGGTGCATAGCAAAGTTCATGATTTTGGTGTTTTGGCTTGATTTTGTGGCTTGGTGGTGATTTTGGTGAAAAACGAAAATCATGGTTTTGGAAAAGTGGCTGGACTCAATCCTCACAAATGCCTTCAAAGTGATGTGGGAGATGTTTGGGATCAAAAGGAATTGATCTTGACATGGTTGGTGCATAGCCAAGTTCATGATTTTGTGACTTGGTGGTGATTTTGGTGAAAAACGAAAATGTTGGTTTTGGAAAAGTGGCTGGACTCAATCCTCACAAATGCCTTCAAAGTGATGTGGGAGAAGTTTGGGATCAAAAGGAATTGATCTTGACATGGTTGGTGCATAGCCAAGTTCATGATTTTGGTGTTTTGGCTTGATTTTGTGGCTTGGTGGTGATTTTGGTGAAAAACGAAAATCATGGTTTTGGAAAAGTGGCTGGACTCAATCCTCACAAATGCCTTCAAAGTGATGTGGGAGAAGTTTGGGATCAAAAGGAATTGATCTTGACATGGTTGGTGCATAGCAAAGTTCATGATTTTGGTGTTTTGGCTTGATTTTGTGGCTTGGTGGTGATTTTGGTGAAAAACGAAAATCATGGTTTTGGAAAAGTGGCTGGACTCAATCCTCACAAATGCCTTCAAAGTGATGTGGGAGATGTTTGGGATCAAAAGGAATTGATCTTGACATGGTTGGTGCATAGCCAAGTTCATGATTTTGTGACTTGGTGGTGATTTTGGTGAAAAACGAAAATGTTGGTTTTGGAAAACTGGCTGGACTGAATCCTCACAAATGCCTTCAAAGTGATGTGGGAGAAGTTTGGGATCAAAAGGAATTGATCTTGACATGGTTGGTGCATAGCCAAGTTCATGATTTTGGTGTTTTGGCTTGATTTTGTGGCTTGGTGGTGATTTTGGTGAAAAACGAAAATCATGGTTTTGGAAAAGTGGCTGGACTCAATCCTCACAAATGCCTTCAAAGTGATGTGGGAGAAGTTTGGGATCAAAAGGAATTGATCTTGACATGGTTGGTGCATAGCAAAGTTCATGATTTTGGTGTTTTGGCTTGATTTTGTGGCTTGGTGGTGATTTTGGTGAAAAACGAAAATCATGGTTTTGGAAAAGTGGCTGGACTCAATCCTCACAAATGCCTTCAAAGTGATGTGGGAGAAGTTTGGGAGCAAAAGGAATTGATCTTGACATGGTTGGTGCATAGCCAAGTTCATGATTTTGGTGTTTTGGCTTGATTTTGTGGCTTGGTGGTGATTTTGGTGAAAAACGAAAATCATGGTTTTGGAAAAGTGGCTGGACTCAATCCTCACAAATGCCTTCAAAGTGATGTGGGAGAAGTTTGGGAGCAAAAGGAATTGATCTTGACATGGTTGGTGCATAGCCAAGTGCCATGATTTTGGATTTTTGGCTTGATTTTGTGACTTGGTGGTGATTTTGGTGAAAAACGAAAATCATGGTTTTGGAAAAGTGGCTGGACTCAATCCTCACAAATGCCTTCAAAGTGATGTGGGAGAAGTTTGGGATCAAAAGGAATTGATCTTGACATGGTTGGTGCATAGCCAAGTTCATGATTTTGGTGTTTTGGCATGATTTTGTGGCTTGGTGGTGATTTTGGTGAAAAACGAAAATCATGGTTTTGGAAAAGTGGCTGGACTCAATCCTCACAAATGCCTTCA
>NC_143508.1:56332500-56335000 GCF_051622355.1 Phaseolus vulgaris
TGATGTGGGAGAAGTTTGGGATCAAAAGGAATTGATCTTGACATGGTTGGTGCATAGCCAAGTTCATGATTTTGGTGTTTTGGCATGATTTTGTGGCTTGGTGGTGATTTTGGTGAAAAACGAAAATCATGGTTTTGGAAAAGTGGCTGGACTCAATCCTCACAAATGCCTTCAAAGTGATGTGGGAGAAGTTTGGGAGCAAAAGGAATTGATCTTGACATGGTTGGTGCATAGCCAAGTGCCATGATTTTGGATTTTTGGCTTGATTTTGTGACTTGGTGGTGATTTTGGTGAAAAACGAAAATCATGGTTTTGGAAAACTGGCTGGACTCAATCCTCACAAATGCCTTCAAAGTGATGTGGGAGAAGTTTGGGATCAAAAGGAATTGATCTTGGCATGGTTGGTGCATAGCCAAGTTCCAAGATTTTGGTGTTTTGGCTTGATTTTGTGACTTGGTGGTGTGCCAAGAATCATGAAATTTTCAAAGTGGTGGTTTTTGAGTTTTGTTGGTTGGAAAGTGTCACAAATGCATGCAGAATGAGGTCTAGAAAGTTTGGTATCAAAACCAAGCCATCTTGATGTGGTTTTGAATTTTTGAAATGTTGGAAAATAGAGGGTTTTGAAAAAAATTCATGAAAATTCGAAACCTTGGCCAATCCTAACGAAACTTGGTGGGCACCTTCTTGATATTATTATGGGATGGACTGGAAAAAATCACGCAAAAATACGGTGTCTAGATACGTTTTTCCATTTTTCCCGATTTTCCACATTTCGGGTCTTTGGAAAAATAAAAAAAATACTTCCCCATGTCGAAAAATTCTAATTTTTTGCAGGCAATGTTGTACCATTTTTATGAGGATCCCTGCAAAAAATCTCGTGAAAATTCGTTCTCTAGGTCCCAAAACAGAACTTATGTCTACTCAAAAAAAGTGTATCTACTTGTACAAAAGTGGCTTTTGCATATTTAGCTATTATAGGGGGGGGGTGTTCCTCAATGCAGCCAGCTCTTGCACCATGGAAAATTCTGGTGCGGTCCCTTCATTCCCCCCTGTTTTGGCTTGATTTTGTGACTTGGTGGTGATTTTGGTGAAAAACGAAAATGTTGGTTTTGGAAAACTGGCTGGACTCAATCCTCACAAATGCCTTCAAAGTGATGTGGGAGATGTTTGGGATCAAAAGGAATTGATCTTGACATGGTTGGTGCATAGCCAAGTTCATGATTTTGTGACTTGGTGGTGATTTTGGTGAAAAACGAAAATGTTGGTTTAGGAAAACTGGCTGGACTCAATCCTCACAAATGCCTTCAAAGTGATGTGGGAGAAGTTTGGGATCAAAAGGAATTGATCTTGACATGGTTGGTGCATAGCCAAGTTCATGATTTTGGTGTTTTGGCTTGATTTTGTGGCTTGGTGGTGATTTTGGTGAAAAACGAAAATCATGGTTTTGGAAAAGTGGCTGGACTCAATCCTCACAAATGCCTTCAAAGTGATGTGGGAGAAGTTTGGGATCAAAAGGAATTGATCTTGACATGGTTGGTGCATAGCAAAGTTCATGATTTTGGTGTTTTGGCTTGATTTTGTGGCTTGGTGGTGATTTTGGTGAAAAACGAAAATCATGGTTTTGGAAAACTGGCTGGACTCAATCCTCACAAATGCCTTCAAAGTGATGTGGGAGAAGTTTGGGAGCAAAAGGAATTGATCTTGACATGGTTGGTGCATAGCCAAGTTCATGATTTTGGTGTTTTGGCTTGATTTTGTGGCTTGGTGGTGATTTTGGTGAAAAACGAAAATCATGGTTTTGGAAAAGTGGCTGGACTCAATCCTCACAAATGCCTTCAAAGTGATGTGGGAGAAGTTTGGGAGCAAAAGGAATTGATCTTGACATGGTTGGTGCATAGCCAAGTGCCATGATTTTGGATTTTTGGCTTGATTTTGTGACTTGGTGGTGATTTTGGTGAAAAACGAAAATCATGGTTTTGGAAAAGTGGCTGGACTCAATCCTCACAAATGCCTTCAAAGTGATGTGGGAGAAGTTTGGGATCAAAAGGAATTGATCTTGACATGGTTGGTGCATAGCCAAGTTCATGATTTTGGTGTTTTGGCATGATTTTGTGGCTTGGTGGTGATTTTGGTGAAAAACGAAAATCATGGTTTTGGAAAAGTGGCTGGACTCAATCCTCACAAATGCCTTCAAAGTGATGTGGGAGAAGTTTGGGAGCAAAAGGAATTGATCTTGACATGGTTGGTGCATAGCCAAGTGCCATGATTTTGGATTTTTGGCTTGATTTTGTGACTTGGTGGTGATTTTGGTGAAAAACGAAAATCATGGTTTTGGAAAACTGGCTGGACTCAATCCTCACAAATGCCTTCAAAGTGATGTGGGAGAAGTTTGGGATCAAAAGGAATTGATCTTGACATGGTTGGTGCATAGCCAAGTTCATGATTTTGGTGTTTTGGCATGATTTTGTGGCTTGGTGGTGATTTTGGTGAAAAACGAAAA
>NC_143508.1:56360000-56365000 GCF_051622355.1 Phaseolus vulgaris
GCTTGGTGGTGATTTTGGTGAAAAACGAAAATCATGGTTTTGGAAAAGTGGCTGGACTCAATCCTCACAAATGCCTTCAAAGTGATGTGGGAGAAGTTTGGGATCAAAAGGAATTGATCTTGACATGGTTGGTGCATAGCAAAGTTCATGATTTTGGTGTTTTGGCTTGATTTTGTGACTTGGTGGTGATTTTGGTGAAAAACGAAAATGTTGGTTTTGGAAAACTGGCTGGACTCAATCCTCACAAATGCCTTCAAAGTGATGTGGGAGAAGTTTGGGATCAAAAGGAATTGATCTTGACATGGTTGGTGCATAGCCAAGTTCATGATTTTGGTGTTTTGGCTTGATTTTGTGGCTTGGTGGTGATTTTGGTGAAAAACGAAAATCATGGTTTTGGAAAAGTGGCTGGACTCAATCCTCACAAATGCCTTCAAAGTGATGTGGGAGAAGTTTGGGATCAAAAGGAATTGATCTTGACATGGTTGGTGCATAGCCAAGTTCATGATTTTGGTGTTTTGGCTTGATTTTGTGGCTTGGTGGTGATTTTGGTGAAAAACGAAAATCATGGTTTTGGAAAAGTGGCTGGACTCAATCCTCACAAATGCCTTCAAAGTGATGTGGGAGAAGTTTGGGATCAAAAGGAATTGATCTTGACATGGTTGGTGCATAGCAAAGTTCATGATTTTGGTGTTTTGGCTTGATTTTGTGGCTTGGTGGTGATTTTGGTGAAAAACGAAAATCATGGTTTTGGAAAACTGGCTGGACTCAATCCTCACAAATGCCTTCAAAGTGATGTGGGAGAAGTTTGGGAGCAAAAGGAATTGATCTTGACATGGTTGGTGCATAGCCAAGTTCATGATTTTGGTGTTTTGGCTTGATTTTGTGGCTTGGTGGTGATTTTGGTGAAAAACGAAAATCATGGTTTTGGAAAAGTGGCTGGACTCAATCCTCACAAATGCCTTCAAAGTGATGTGGGAGAAGTTTGGGAGCAAAAGGAATTGATCTTGACATGGTTGGTGCATAGCCAAGTGCCATGATTTTGGATTTTTGGCTTGATTTTGTGACTTGGTGGTGATTTTGGTGAAAAACGAAAATCATGGTTTTGGAAAAGTGGCTGGACTCAATCCTCACAAATGCCTTCAAAGTGATGTGGGAGAAGTTTGGGATCAAAAGGAATTGATCTTGACATGGTTGGTGCATAGCCAAGTTCATGATTTTGGTGTTTTGGCATGATTTTGTGGCTTGGTGGTGATTTTGGTGAAAAACGAAAATCATGGTTTTGGAAAAGTGGCTGGACTCAATCCTCACAAATGCCTTCAAAGTGATGTGGGAGAAGTTTGGGAGCAAAAGGAATTGATCTTGACATGGTTGGTGCATAGCCAAGTTCATGATTTTGGTGTTTTGGCTTGATTTTGTGGCTTGGTGGTGATTTTGGTGAAAAACGAAAATCATGGTTTTGGAAAAGTGGCTGGACTCAATCCTCACAAATGCCTTCAAAGTGATGTGGGAGAAGTTTGGGATCAAAAGGAATTGATCTTGACATGGTTGGTGCATAGCAAAGTTCATGATTTTGGTGTTTTGGCTTGATTTTGTGGCTTGGTGGTGATTTTGGTGAAAAACGAAAATCATGGTTTTGGAAAAGTGGCTGGACTCAATCCTCACAAATGCCTTCAAAGTGATGTGGGAGAAGCTTGGGATCAAAAGGAATTGATCTTGACATGGTTGGTGCATAGCCAAGTTCATGATTTTGGTGTTTTGGCTTGATTTTGTGGCTTGGTGGTGATTTTGGTGAAAAACGAAAATCATGGTTTTGGAAAAGTGGCTGGACTCAATCCTCACAAATGCCTTCAAAGTGATGTGGGAGAAGTTTGGGATCAAAAGGAATTGATCTTGACATGGTTGGTGCATAGCAAAGTTCATGATTTTGGTGTTTTGGCTTGATTTTGTGGCTTGGTGGTGATTTTGGTGAAAAACGAAAATCATGGTTTTGGAAAAGTGGCTGGACTCAATCCTCACAAATGCCTTCAAAGTGATGTGGGAGATGTTTGGGATCAAAAGGAATTGATCTTGACATGGTTGGTGCATAGCCAAGTTCATGATTTTGTGACTTGGTGGTGATTTTGGTGAAAAACGAAAATGTTGGTTTTGGAAAACTGGCTGGACTCAATCCTCACAAATGCCTTCAAAGTGATGTGGGAGAAGTTTGGGATCAAAAGGAATTGATCTTGACATGGTTGGTGCATAGCCAAGTTCATGATTTTGGTGTTTTGGCTTGATTTTGTGGCTTGGTGGTGATTTTGGTGAAAAACGAAAATCATGGTTTTGGAAAAGTGGCTGGACTCAATCCTCACAAATGCCTTCAAAGTGATGTGGGAGAAGTTTGGGATCAAAAGGAATTGATCTTGACATGGTTGGTGCATAGCAAAGTTCATGATTTTGGTGTTTTGGCTTGATTTTGTGGCTTGGTGGTGATTTTGGTGAAAAACGAAAATCATGGTTTTGGAAAACTGGCTGGACTCAATCCTCACAAATGCCTTCAAAGTGATGTGGGAGAAGTTTGGGAGCAAAAGGAATTGATCTTGACATGGTTGGTGCATAGCCAAGTTCATGATTTTGGTGTTTTGGCTTGATTTTGTGGCTTGGTGGTGATTTTGGTGAAAAACGAAAATCATGGTTTTGGAAAAGTGGCTGGACTCAATCCTCACAAATGCCTTCAAAGTGATGTGGGAGAAGTTTGGGAGCAAAAGGAATTGATCTTGACATGGTTGGTGCATAGCCAAGTGCCATGATTTTGGATTTTTGGCTTGATTTTGTGACTTGGTGGTGATTTTGGTGAAAAACGAAAATCATGGTTTTGGAAAAGTGGCTGGACTCAATCCTCACAAATGCCTTCAAAGTGATGTGGGAGAAGTTTGGGATCAAAAGGAATTGATCTTGACATGGTTGGTGCATAGCCAAGTTCATGATTTTGGTGTTTTGGCATGATTTTGTGGCTTGGTGGTGATTTTGGTGAAAAACGAAAATCATGGTTTTGGAAAAGTGGCTGGACTCAATCCTCACAAATGCCTTCAAAGTGATGTGGGAGAAGTTTGGGAGCAAAAGGAATTGATCTTGACATGGTTGGTGCATAGCCAAGTGCCATGATTTTGGATTTTTGGCTTGATTTTGTGACTTGGTGGTGATTTTGGTGAAAAACGAAAATCATGGTTTTGGAAAAGTGGCTGGACTCAATCCTCACAAATGCCTTCAAAGTGATGTGGGAGAAGTTTGGGATCAAAAGGAATTGATCTTGACATGGTTGGTGCATAGCCAAGTTCATGATTTTGGTGTTTTGGCATGATTTTGTGGCTTGGTGGTGATTTTGGTGAAAAACGAAAATCATGGTTTTGGAAAAGTGGCTGGACTCAATCCTCACAAATGCCTTCAAAGTGATGTGGGAGAAGTTTGGGAGCAAAAGGAATTGATCTTGACATGGTTGGTGCATAGCCAAGTGCCATGATTTTGGATTTTTGGCTTGATTTTGTGACTTGGTGGTGATTTTGGTGAAAAACGAAAATCATGGTTTTGGAAAACTGGCTGGACTCAATCCTCACAAATGCCTTCAAAGTGATGTGGGAGAAGTTTGGGATCAAAAGGAATTGATCGTGGCATGGTTGGTGCATAGCCAAGTTCCAAGATTTTGGTGTTTTGGCTTGATTTTGTGACTTGGTGGTGTGCCAAGAATCATGAAATTTTCAAAGTGGTGGTTTTTGAGTTTTGTTGGTTGGAAAGTGTCACAAATGCATGCAGAATGAGGTCTAGAAAGTTTGGTATCAAAACCAAGCCATCTTGATGTGGTTTTGAATTTTTGAAATGTTGGAAAATAGAGGGTTTTGAAAAAAATTCATGAAAATTCGAAACCTTGGCCAATCCTAACGAAACTTGGTGGGCACCTTCTTGATATTATTATGGGATGGACTGGAAAAAATCACGCAAAAATACGGTGTCTAGATACGTTTTTCCATTTTTCCCGATTTTCCACATTTCGGGTCTTTGGAAAAATAAAAAAAATACTTCCCCATGTCGAAAAATTCTAATTTTTTGCAGGCAATGTTGTACCATTTTTATGAGGATCCCTGCAAAAAATCTCGTGAAAATTCGTTCTCTAGGTCCCAAAACAGAACTTATGTCTACTCAAAAAAAGTGTATCTACTTGTACAAAAGTGGCTTTTGCATATTTAGCTATTATAGGGGGGGGGGTGTTCCTCAATGCAGCCAGCTCTTGCACCATGGAAAATTCTGGTGCGGTCCCTTCATTCCCCCCTGTTTTGGCTTGCTTTGTGGTGGGGCAAGTCAAAACGCCCACACATGGGTGATCCACCAACTTGGGTTGGTGTCACCCGTTGTGGGCGGCGGCATGGTGGTGGCCGCCGTCGGTTCCGGCCGACTGACCCGGTGGGAAAAAATGTGAATCTGTTATGTGGATTTGTGGCACGCTGGTGGGATTTTCGTTGTGTGGCTCATTTCTAGACTTGTGAGCATCATGAAGGGGGTATGGCTTCCAACCGTTCGCGGGGAAGGGGCCATCATGTCTGGCTTGCTGCCGGCCGGGGGGGTAATGTCATCAGTCAGCGTCCGCTTGGGCTCACATTTGTGCTGGTTACGCCCAGGGTCATGTGGTTGATATTGAGGGCTTTATTACTCTCGGTCCAGTAGCGCGCGGCCACCACAGGGAAGGCACGGCCTCATCCGCGTGGCTTCTCCCTCACGAGCATCTTGGCGATCCGCCACGGTGGTCGTGCTGGAGAAGAAGCACGGATGAGATGGGTTGGAACTGTGGCCCGGTGCGATCGGGGAAGATTTGTGCCACGCAAATCGTTGGGTGGCTTATTCGAAGACTTGTGAGCATCACGAAGGGGGTATGGCTTCCAACCGTTCGCGGGGAAGGGGCCATCATGTCTGGCTTGCTGCCGGGCGGGGGGGAGTAATGTCATCAGTCAGCGTCCGCTTGGGCTCACATT
>NC_143508.1:56382500-56385000 GCF_051622355.1 Phaseolus vulgaris
ATGATTTTGGATTTTTGGCTTGATTTTGTGACTTGGTGGTGATTTTGGTGAAAAACGAAAATCATGGTTTTGGAAAAGTGGCTGGACTCAATCCTCACAAATGCCTCCAAAGTGATGTGGGAGAAGTTTGGGATCAAAAGGAATTGATCTTGACATGGTTGGTGCATAGCCAAGTTCATGATTTTGGATTTTTGGCTTGATTTTGTGGCTTGGTGGTGATTTTGGTGAAAAAAGAAAATGTTGGTTTTGGAAAACTGGCTGGACTCAATCCTCACAAATGCCTCCAAAGTGATGTGGGAGAAGTTTGGGAGCAAAAGGAATTGATCTTGACATGGTTGGTGCATAGCCAAGTTCATGATTTTGTGACTTGGTGGTGATTTTGGTGAAAAACGAAAATGTTGGTTTTGGAAAACTGGCTGGACTCAATCCTCACAAATGCCTCCAAAGTGATGTGGGAGAAGTTTGGGATCAAAAGGAATTGATCTTGACATGGTTGGTGCATAGCCAAGTTCATGATTTTGTGACTTGGTGGTGATTTTGGTGAAAAACGAAAATGTTGGTTTTGGAAAACTGGCTGGACTCAATCCTCACAAATGCCTCCAAAGTGATGTGGGAGAAGTTTGGGATCAAAAGGAATTGATCTTGACATGGTTGGTGCATAGCCAAGTTCATGATTTTGTGACTTGGTGGTGATTTTGGTGAAAAACGAAAATGTTGGTTTTGGAAAACTGGCTGGACTCAATCCTCACAAATGCCTTCAAAGTGATGTGGGAGAAGTTTGGGATCAAAAGGAATTGATTTTGACATGGTTGGTGCATAGCCAAGTTCCATGATTTTGGATTTTTGGCTTGATTTTGTGACTTGGTGGTGATTTTGGTGAAAAACGAAAATCATGGTTTTGGAAAAGTGGCTGGACTCAATCCTCACAAATGCCTCCAAAGTGATGTGGGAGAAGTTTGGGATCAAAAGGAATTGATCTTGACATGGTTGGTGCATAGCCAAGTTCATGATTTTGGATTTTTGGCTTGATTTTGTGGCTTGGTGGTGATTTTGGTGAAAAACGAAAATCATGGTTTTGGAAAAGTGGCTGGACTCAATCCTCACAAATGCCTTCAAAGTGATGTGGGAGAAGTTTGGGATCAAAAGGAATTGATTTTGACATGGTTGGTGCATAGCCAAGTTCCATGATTTTGGATTTTTGGCTTGATTTTGTGACTTGGTGGTGATTTTGGTGAAAAACGAAAATGTTGGTTTTGGAAAACTGGCTGGACTCAATCCTCACAAATGCCTCCAAAGTGATGTGGGAGAAGTTTGGGATCAAAAGGAATTGATCTTGACATGGTTGGTGCATAGCCAAGTTCATGATTTTGGATTTTTGGCTTGATTTTGTGGCTTGGTGGTGATTTTGGTGAAAAACGAAAATCATGGTTTTGGAAAAGTGGCTGGACTCAATCCTCACAAATGCCTTCAAAGTGATGTGGGAGAAGTTTGGGATCAAAAGGAATTGATCTTGACATGGTTGGTGCATAGCCAAGTTCATGATTTTGTGACTTGGTGGTGATTTTGGTGAAAAACGAAAATGTTGGTTTTGGAAAACTGGCTGGACTCAATCCTCACAAATGCCTCCAAAGTGATGTGGGAGAAGTTTGGGATCAAAAGGAATTGATCTTGACATGGTTGGTGCATAGCCAAGTTCATGATTTTGGATTTTTGGCTTGATTTTGTGGCTTGGTGGTGATTTTGGTGAAAAACGAAAATCATGGTTTTGGAAAACTGGCTGGACTCAATCCTCACAAATGCCTTCAAAGTGATGTGGGAGAAGTTTGGGATCAAAAGGAATTGATCTTGACATGGTTGGTGCATAGCCAAGTTCATGATTTTGTGGCTTGGTGGTGATTTTGGTGAAAAACGAAAATGTTGGTTTTGGAAAACTGGCTGGACTCAATCCTCACAAATGCCTCCAAAGTGATGTGGGAGAAGTTTGGGATCAAAAGGAATTGATCTTGACATGGTTGGTGCATAGCCAAGTTCATGATTTTGGATTTTTGGCTTGATTTTGTGGCTTGGTGGTGATTTTGGTGAAAAACGAAAATCATGGTTTTGGAAAAGTGGCTGGACTCAATCCTCACAAATGCCTCCAAAGTGATGTGGGAGAAGTTTGGGATCAAAAGGAATTGATCTTGGCATGGTTGGTGCATAGCCAAGTTCCATGATTTTGGATTTTTGGCTTGATTTTGTGACTTGGTGGTGATTTTGGTGAAAAACGAAAATGTTGGTTTTGGAAAACTGGCTGGACTCAATCCTCACAAATGCCTTCAAAGTGATGTGGGAGAAGTTTGGGATCAAAAGGAATTGATCTTGGCATGGTTGGTGCATAGCCAAGTTCCAAGATTTTGGTGTTTTGGCTTGATTTTGTGACTTGGTGGTGTGCCAAGAATCATGAAATTTTCAAAGTGGTGGTTTTTGAGTTTTGTTGGTTGGAAAGTGTCACAAATGCATG
>NC_143508.1:56395000-56400000 GCF_051622355.1 Phaseolus vulgaris
TGTGGCTTGGTGGTGATTTTGGTGAAAAACGAAAATCATGGTTTTGGAAAAGTGGCTGGACTCAATCCTCACAAATGCCTTCAAAGTGATGTGGGAGAAGTTTGGGATCAAAAGGAATTGATTTTGACATGGTTGGTGCATAGCCAAGTTCCATGATTTTGGATTTTTGGCTTGATTTTGTGACTTGGTGGTGATTTTGGTGAAAAACGAAAATGTTGGTTTTGGAAAACTGGCTGGACTCAATCCTCACAAATGCCTCCAAAGTGATGTGGGAGAAGTTTGGGATCAAAAGGAATTGATCTTGACATGGTTGGTGCATAGCCAAGTTCATGATTTTGGATTTTTGGCTTGATTTTGTGGCTTGGTGGTGATTTTGGTGAAAAACGAAAATCATGGTTTTGGAAAAGTGGCTGGACTCAATCCTCACAAATGCCTTCAAAGTGATGTGGGAGAAGTTTGGGATCAAAAGGAATTGATCTTGACATGGTTGGTGCATAGCCAAGTTCATGATTTTGTGACTTGGTGGTGATTTTGGTGAAAAACGAAAATGTTGGTTTTGGAAAACTGGCTGGACTCAATCCTCACAAATGCCTCCAAAGTGATGTGGGAGAAGTTTGGGATCAAAAGGAATTGATCTTGACATGGTTGGTGCATAGCCAAGTTCATGATTTTGGATTTTTGGCTTGATTTTGTGGCTTGGTGGTGATTTTGGTGAAAAACGAAAATCATGGTTTTGGAAAACTGGCTGGACTCAATCCTCACAAATGCCTTCAAAGTGATGTGGGAGAAGTTTGGGATCAAAAGGAATTGATCTTGACATGGTTGGTGCATAGCCAAGTTCATGATTTTGTGGCTTGGTGGTGATTTTGGTGAAAAACGAAAATGTTGGTTTTGGAAAACTGGCTGGACTCAATCCTCACAAATGCCTCCAAAGTGATGTGGGAGAAGTTTGGGATCAAAAGGAATTGATCTTGACATGGTTGGTGCATAGCCAAGTTCATGATTTTGGATTTTTGGCTTGATTTTGTGGCTTGGTGGTGATTTTGGTGAAAAACGAAAATCATGGTTTTGGAAAAGTGGCTGGACTCAATCCTCACAAATGCCTCCAAAGTGATGTGGGAGAAGTTTGGGATCAAAAGGAATTGATCTTGGCATGGTTGGTGCATAGCCAAGTTCCATGATTTTGGATTTTTGGCTTGATTTTGTGACTTGGTGGTGATTTTGGTGAAAAACGAAAATGTTGGTTTTGGAAAACTGGCTGGACTCAATCCTCACAAATGCCTCCAAAGTGATGTGGGAGAAGTTTGGGAGCAAAAGGAATTGATCTTGACATGGTTGGTGCATAGCCAAGTTCATGATTTTGTGACTTGGTGGTGATTTTGGTGAAAAACGAAAATGTTGGTTTTGGAAAACTGGCTGGACTCAATCCTCACAAATGCCTCCAAAGTGATGTGGGAGAAGTTTGGGATCAAAAGGAATTGATCTTGACATGGTTGGTGCATAGCCAAGTTCATGATTTTGTGACTTGGTGGTGATTTTGGTGAAAAACGAAAATGTTGGTTTTGGAAAACTGGCTGGACTCAATCCTCACAAATGCCTCCAAAGTGATGTGGGAGAAGTTTGGGATCAAAAGGAATTGATCTTGACATGGTTGGTGCATAGCCAAGTTCATGATTTTGTGACTTGGTGGTGATTTTGGTGAAAAACGAAAATGTTGGTTTTGGAAAACTGGCTGGACTCAATCCTCACAAATGCCTTCAAAGTGATGTGGGAGAAGTTTGGGATCAAAAGGAATTGATTTTGACATGGTTGGTGCATAGCCAAGTTCCATGATTTTGGATTTTTGGCTTGATTTTGTGACTTGGTGGTGATTTTGGTGAAAAACGAAAATCATGGTTTTGGAAAAGTGGCTGGACTCAATCCTCACAAATGCCTCCAAAGTGATGTGGGAGAAGTTTGGGATCAAAAGGAATTGATCTTGACATGGTTGGTGCATAGCCAAGTTCATGATTTTGGATTTTTGGCTTGATTTTGTGGCTTGGTGGTGATTTTGGTGAAAAACGAAAATCATGGTTTTGGAAAAGTGGCTGGACTCAATCCTCACAAATGCCTTCAAAGTGATGTGGGAGAAGTTTGGGATCAAAAGGAATTGATTTTGACATGGTTGGTGCATAGCCAAGTTCCATGATTTTGGATTTTTGGCTTGATTTTGTGACTTGGTGGTGATTTTGGTGAAAAACGAAAATGTTGGTTTTGGAAAACTGGCTGGACTCAATCCTCACAAATGCCTCCAAAGTGATGTGGGAGAAGTTTGGGATCAAAAGGAATTGATCTTGACATGGTTGGTGCATAGCCAAGTTCATGATTTTGGATTTTTGGCTTGATTTTGTGGCTTGGTGGTGATTTTGGTGAAAAACGAAAATCATGGTTTTGGAAAAGTGGCTGGACTCAATCCTCACAAATGCCTTCAAAGTGATGTGGGAGAAGTTTGGGATCAAAAGGAATTGATCTTGACATGGTTGGTGCATAGCCAAGTTCATGATTTTGTGACTTGGTGGTGATTTTGGTGAAAAACGAAAATGTTGGTTTTGGAAAACTGGCTGGACTCAATCCTCACAAATGCCTCCAAAGTGATGTGGGAGAAGTTTGGGATCAAAAGGAATTGATCTTGACATGGTTGGTGCATAGCCAAGTTCATGATTTTGGATTTTTGGCTTGATTTTGTGGCTTGGTGGTGATTTTGGTGAAAAACGAAAATCATGGTTTTGGAAAACTGGCTGGACTCAATCCTCACAAATGCCTTCAAAGTGATGTGGGAGAAGTTTGGGATCAAAAGGAATTGATCTTGACATGGTTGGTGCATAGCCAAGTTCATGATTTTGTGGCTTGGTGGTGATTTTGGTGAAAAACGAAAATGTTGGTTTTGGAAAACTGGCTGGACTCAATCCTCACAAATGCCTCCAAAGTGATGTGGGAGAAGTTTGGGATCAAAAGGAATTGATCTTGACATGGTTGGTGCATAGCCAAGTTCATGATTTTGGATTTTTGGCTTGATTTTGTGGCTTGGTGGTGATTTTGGTGAAAAACGAAAATCATGGTTTTGGAAAAGTGGCTGGACTCAATCCTCACAAATGCCTCCAAAGTGATGTGGGAGAAGTTTGGGATCAAAAGGAATTGATCTTGGCATGGTTGGTGCATAGCCAAGTTCCATGATTTTGGATTTTTGGCTTGATTTTGTGACTTGGTGGTGATTTTGGTGAAAAACGAAAATGTTGGTTTTGGAAAACTGGCTGGACTCAATCCTCACAAATGCCTCCAAAGTGATGTGGGAGAAGTTTGGGAGCAAAAGGAATTGATCTTGACATGGTTGGTGCATAGCCAAGTTCATGATTTTGTGACTTGGTGGTGATTTTGGTGAAAAACGAAAATGTTGGTTTTGGAAAACTGGCTGGACTCAATCCTCACAAATGCCTCCAAAGTGATGTGGGAGAAGTTTGGGATCAAAAGGAATTGATCTTGACATGGTTGGTGCATAGCCAAGTTCATGATTTTGTGACTTGGTGGTGATTTTGGTGAAAAACGAAAATGTTGGTTTTGGAAAACTGGCTGGACTCAATCCTCACAAATGCCTCCAAAGTGATGTGGGAGAAGTTTGGGATCAAAAGGAATTGATCTTGACATGGTTGGTGCATAGCCAAGTTCATGATTTTGTGACTTGGTGGTGATTTTGGTGAAAAACGAAAATGTTGGTTTTGGAAAACTGGCTGGACTCAATCCTCACAAATGCCTTCAAAGTGATGTGGGAGAAGTTTGGGATCAAAAGGAATTGATTTTGACATGGTTGGTGCATAGCCAAGTTCCATGATTTTGGATTTTTGGCTTGATTTTGTGACTTGGTGGTGATTTTGGTGAAAAACGAAAATCATGGTTTTGGAAAAGTGGCTGGACTCAATCCTCACAAATGCCTCCAAAGTGATGTGGGAGAAGTTTGGGATCAAAAGGAATTGATCTTGACATGGTTGGTGCATAGCCAAGTTCATGATTTTGGATTTTTGGCTTGATTTTGTGGCTTGGTGGTGATTTTGGTGAAAAACGAAAATCATGGTTTTGGAAAAGTGGCTGGACTCAATCCTCACAAATGCCTTCAAAGTGATGTGGGAGAAGTTTGGGATCAAAAGGAATTGATTTTGACATGGTTGGTGCATAGCCAAGTTCCATGATTTTGGATTTTTGGCTTGATTTTGTGACTTGGTGGTGATTTTGGTGAAAAACGAAAATGTTGGTTTTGGAAAACTGGCTGGACTCAATCCTCACAAATGCCTCCAAAGTGATGTGGGAGAAGTTTGGGATCAAAAGGAATTGATCTTGACATGGTTGGTGCATAGCCAAGTTCATGATTTTGGATTTTTGGCTTGATTTTGTGGCTTGGTGGTGATTTTGGTGAAAAACGAAAATCATGGTTTTGGAAAAGTGGCTGGACTCAATCCTCACAAATGCCTTCAAAGTGATGTGGGAGAAGTTTGGGATCAAAAGGAATTGATCTTGACATGGTTGGTGCATAGCCAAGTTCATGATTTTGTGACTTGGTGGTGATTTTGGTGAAAAACGAAAATGTTGGTTTTGGAAAACTGGCTGGACTCAATCCTCACAAATGCCTCCAAAGTGATGTGGGAGAAGTTTGGGATCAAAAGGAATTGATCTTGACATGGTTGGTGCATAGCCAAGTTCATGATTTTGGATTTTTGGCTTGATTTTGTGGCTTGGTGGTGATTTTGGTGAAAAACGAAAATCATGGTTTTGGAAAACTGGCTGGACTCAATCCTCACAAATGCCTTCAAAGTGATGTGGGAGAAGTTTGGGAGCAAAAGGAATTGATCTTGACATGGTTGGTGCATAGCCAAGTTCATGATTTTGGTGTTTTGGCTTGATTTTGTGGCTTGGTGGTGATTTTGGTGAAAAACGAAAATCATGGTTTTGGAAAACTGGCTGGACTCAATCCT
>NC_143508.1:56410000-56412500 GCF_051622355.1 Phaseolus vulgaris
ATCTTGACATGGTTGGTGCATAGCCAAGTTCATGATTTTGTGACTTGGTGGTGATTTTGGTGAAAAACGAAAATGTTGGTTTTGGAAAACTGGCTGGACTCAATCCTCACAAATGCCTCCAAAGTGATGTGGGAGAAGTTTGGGATCAAAAGGAATTGATCTTGACATGGTTGGTGCATAGCCAAGTTCATGATTTTGTGACTTGGTGGTGATTTTGGTGAAAAACGAAAATGTTGGTTTTGGAAAACTGGCTGGACTCAATCCTCACAAATGCCTTCAAAGTGATGTGGGAGAAGTTTGGGATCAAAAGGAATTGATTTTGACATGGTTGGTGCATAGCCAAGTTCCATGATTTTGGATTTTTGGCTTGATTTTGTGACTTGGTGGTGATTTTGGTGAAAAACGAAAATCATGGTTTTGGAAAAGTGGCTGGACTCAATCCTCACAAATGCCTCCAAAGTGATGTGGGAGAAGTTTGGGATCAAAAGGAATTGATCTTGACATGGTTGGTGCATAGCCAAGTTCATGATTTTGGATTTTTGGCTTGATTTTGTGGCTTGGTGGTGATTTTGGTGAAAAACGAAAATCATGGTTTTGGAAAAGTGGCTGGACTCAATCCTCACAAATGCCTTCAAAGTGATGTGGGAGAAGTTTGGGATCAAAAGGAATTGATTTTGACATGGTTGGTGCATAGCCAAGTTCCATGATTTTGGATTTTTGGCTTGATTTTGTGACTTGGTGGTGATTTTGGTGAAAAACGAAAATGTTGGTTTTGGAAAACTGGCTGGACTCAATCCTCACAAATGCCTCCAAAGTGATGTGGGAGAAGTTTGGGATCAAAAGGAATTGATCTTGACATGGTTGGTGCATAGCCAAGTTCATGATTTTGGATTTTTGGCTTGATTTTGTGGCTTGGTGGTGATTTTGGTGAAAAACGAAAATCATGGTTTTGGAAAAGTGGCTGGACTCAATCCTCACAAATGCCTTCAAAGTGATGTGGGAGAAGTTTGGGATCAAAAGGAATTGATCTTGACATGGTTGGTGCATAGCCAAGTTCATGATTTTGTGACTTGGTGGTGATTTTGGTGAAAAACGAAAATGTTGGTTTTGGAAAACTGGCTGGACTCAATCCTCACAAATGCCTCCAAAGTGATGTGGGAGAAGTTTGGGATCAAAAGGAATTGATCTTGACATGGTTGGTGCATAGCCAAGTTCATGATTTTGGATTTTTGGCTTGATTTTGTGGCTTGGTGGTGATTTTGGTGAAAAACGAAAATCATGGTTTTGGAAAACTGGCTGGACTCAATCCTCACAAATGCCTTCAAAGTGATGTGGGAGAAGTTTGGGATCAAAAGGAATTGATCTTGACATGGTTGGTGCATAGCCAAGTTCATGATTTTGTGGCTTGGTGGTGATTTTGGTGAAAAACGAAAATGTTGGTTTTGGAAAACTGGCTGGACTCAATCCTCACAAATGCCTCCAAAGTGATGTGGGAGAAGTTTGGGATCAAAAGGAATTGATCTTGACATGGTTGGTGCATAGCCAAGTTCATGATTTTGGATTTTTGGCTTGATTTTGTGGCTTGGTGGTGATTTTGGTGAAAAACGAAAATCATGGTTTTGGAAAAGTGGCTGGACTCAATCCTCACAAATGCCTCCAAAGTGATGTGGGAGAAGTTTGGGATCAAAAGGAATTGATCTTGGCATGGTTGGTGTATAGCCAAGTTCCATGATTTTGGATTTTTGGCTTGATTTTGTGACTTGGTGGTGATTTTGGTGAAAAACGAAAATGTTGGTTTTGGAAAACTGGCTGGACTCAATCCTCACAAATGCCTTCAAAGTGATGTGGGAGAAGTTTGGGATCAAAAGGAATTGATCTTGGCATGGTTGGTGCATAGCCAAGTTCCAAGATTTTGGTGTTTTGGCTTGATTTTGTGACTTGGTGGTGTGCCAAGAATCATGAAATTTTCAAAGTGGTGGTTTTTGAGTTTTGTTGGTTGGAAAGTGTCACAAATGCATGCAGAATGAGGTCTAGAAAGTTTGGTATCAAAACCAAGCCATCTTGATGTGGTTTTGAATTTTTGAAATGTTGGAAAATAGAGGGTTTTGAAAAAAATTCATGAAAATTCGAAACCTTGGCCAATCCTAACGAAACTTGGTGGGCACCTTCTTGATATTATTATGGGATGGACTGGAAAAAATCACGCAAAAATACGGTGTCTAGATACGTTTTTCCATTTTTCCCGATTTTCCACATTTCGGGTCTTTGGAAAAATAAAAAAAATACTTCCCCATGTCGAAAAATTCTAATTTTTTGCAGGCAATGTTGTACCATTTTTATGAGGATCCCTGCAAAAAATCTCGTGAAAATTCGTTCTCTAGGTCCCAAAACAGAACTTATGTCTACTCAAAAAAAGTGTATCTACTTGTACAAAAGTGGCTTTTGCATATTTAGCTATTATAGGGGGGGGGTGTTCCTCAATGCAGCCAGCTCTTGCACC
>NC_143508.1:56422500-56425000 GCF_051622355.1 Phaseolus vulgaris
TTGACATGGTTGGTGCATAGCCAAGTTCCATGATTTTGGATTTTTGGCTTGATTTTGTGACTTGGTGGTGATTTTGGTGAAAAACGAAAATGTTGGTTTTGGAAAACTGGCTGGACTCAATCCTCACAAATGCCTCCAAAGTGATGTGGGAGAAGATTGGGATCAAAAGGAATTGATCTTGACATGGTTGGTGCATAGCCAAGTTCATGATTTTGGATTTTTGGCTTGATTTTGTGGCTTGGTGGTGATTTTGGTGAAAAACGAAAATCATGGTTTTGGAAAAGTGGCTGGACTCAATCCTCACAAATGCCTTCAAAGTGATGTGGGAGAAGTTTGGGATCAAAAGGAATTGATCTTGACATGGTTGGTGCATAGCCAAGTTCATGATTTTGTGACTTGGTGGTGATTTTGGTGAAAAACGAAAATGTTGGTTTTGGAAAACTGGCTGGACTCAATCCTCACAAATGCCTCCAAAGTGATGTGGGAGAAGTTTGGGATCAAAAGGAATTGATCTTGACATGGTTGGTGCATAGCCAAGTTCATGATTTTGGATTTTTGGCTTGATTTTGTGGCTTGGTGGTGATTTTGGTGAAAAACGAAAATCATGGTTTTGGAAAACTGGCTGGACTCAATCCTCACAAATGCCTTCAAAGTGATGTGGGAGAAGTTTGGGATCAAAAGGAATTGATCTTGACATGGTTGGTGCATAGCCAAGTTCATGATTTTGTGGCTTGGTGGTGATTTTGGTGAAAAACGAAAATGTTGGTTTTGGAAAACTGGCTGGACTCAATCCTCACAAATGCCTCCAAAGTGATGTGGGAGAAGTTTGGGATCAAAAGGAATTGATCTTGACATGGTTGGTGCATAGCCAAGTTCATGATTTTGGATTTTTGGCTTGATTTTGTGGCTTGGTGGTGATTTTGGTGAAAAACGAAAATCATGGTTTTGGAAAAGTGGCTGGACTCAATCCTCACAAATGCCTCCAAAGTGATGTGGGAGAAGTTTGGGATCAAAAGGAATTGATCTTGGCATGGTTGGTGCATAGCCAAGTTCCATGATTTTGGATTTTTGGCTTGATTTTGTGACTTGGTGGTGATTTTGGTGAAAAACGAAAATGTTGGTTTTGGAAAACTGGCTGGACTCAATCCTCACAAATGCCTTCAAAGTGATGTGGGAGAAGTTTGGGATCAAAAGGAATTGATCTTGACATGGTTGGTGCATAGCCAAGTTCATGATTTTGTGACTTGGTGGTGATTTTGGTGAAAAACGAAAATGTTGGTTTTGGAAAACTGGCTGGACTCAATCCTCACAAATGCCTTCAAAGTGATGTGGGAGAAGTTTGGGATCAAAAGGAATTGATTTTGACATGGTTGGTGCATAGCCAAGTTCCATGATTTTGGATTTTTGGCTTGATTTTGTGACTTGGTGGTGATTTTGGTGAAAAACGAAAATCATGGTTTTGGAAAAGTGGCTGGACTCAATCCTCACAAATGCCTCCAAAGTGATGTGGGAGAAGTTTGGGATCAAAAGGAATTGATCTTGACATGGTTGGTGCATAGCCAAGTTCATGATTTTGGATTTTTGGCTTGATTTTGTGGCTTGGTGGTGATTTTGGTGAAAAACGAAAATCATGGTTTTGGAAAAGTGGCTGGACTCAATCCTCACAAATGCCTCCAAAGTGATGTGGGAGAAGTTTGGGATCAAAAGGAATTGATCTTGACATGGTTGGTGCATAGCCAAGTTCATGATTTTGGATTTTTGGCTTGATTTTGTGGCTTGGTGGTGATTTTGGTGAAAAACGAAAATCATGGTTTTGGAAAAGTGGCTGGACTCAATCCTCACAAATGCCTCCAAAGTGATGTGGGAGAAGTTTGGGATCAAAAGGAATTGATCTTGACATGGTTGGTGCATAGCCAAGTTCATGATTTTGGATTTTTGGCTTGATTTTGTGGCTTGGTGGTGATTTTGGTGAAAAACGAAAATCATGGTTTTGGAAAAGTGGCTGGACTCAATCCTCACAAATGCCTTCAAAGTGATGTGGGAGAAGTTTGGGATCAAAAGGAATTGATTTTGACATGGTTGGTGCATAGCCAAGTTCCATGATTTTGGATTTTTGGCTTGATTTTGTGACTTGGTGGTGATTTTGGTGAAAAACGAAAATGTTGGTTTTGGAAAACTGGCTGGACTCAATCCTCACAAATGCCTCCAAAGTGATGTGGGAGAAGATTGGGATCAAAAGGAATTGATCTTGACATGGTTGGTGCATAGCCAAGTTCATGATTTTGGATTTTTGGCTTGATTTTGTGGCTTGGTGGTGATTTTGGTGAAAAACGAAAATCATGGTTTTGGAAAAGTGGCTGGACTCAATCCTCACAAATGCCTTCAAAGTGATGTGGGAGAAGTTTGGGATCAAAAGGAATTGATCTTGACATGGTTGGTGCATAGCCAAGTTCATGATTTTGTGACTTGGTGGTGATTTTGGTGAAAAACGAAAATGTTG
>NC_143508.1:56435000-56437500 GCF_051622355.1 Phaseolus vulgaris
GATGTGGGAGAAGTTTGGGATCAAAAGGAATTGATCTTGACATGGTTGGTGCATAGCCAAGTTCATGATTTTGGATTTTTGGCTTGATTTTGTGGCTTGGTGGTGATTTTGGTGAAAAACGAAAATGTTGGTTTTGGAAAACTGGCTGGACTCAATCCTCACAAATGCCTCCAAAGTGATGTGGGAGAAGTTTGGGAGCAAAAGGAATTGATCTTGACATGGTTGGTGCATAGCCAAGTTCATGATTTTGTGACTTGGTGGTGATTTTGGTGAAAAACGAAAATGTTGGTTTTGGAAAACTGGCTGGACTCAATCCTCACAAATGCCTCCAAAGTGATGTGGGAGAAGTTTGGGATCAAAAGGAATTGATCTTGACATGGTTGGTGCATAGCCAAGTTCATGATTTTGTGACTTGGTGGTGATTTTGGTGAAAAACGAAAATGTTGGTTTTGGAAAACTGGCTGGACTCAATCCTCACAAATGCCTCCAAAGTGATGTGGGAGAAGTTTGGGATCAAAAGGAATTGATCTTGACATGGTTGGTGCATAGCCAAGTTCATGATTTTGTGACTTGGTGGTGATTTTGGTGAAAAACGAAAATGTTGGTTTTGGAAAACTGGCTGGACTCAATCCTCACAAATGCCTTCAAAGTGATGTGGGAGAAGTTTGGGATCAAAAGGAATTGATTTTGACATGGTTGGTGCATAGCCAAGTTCCATGATTTTGGATTTTTGGCTTGATTTTGTGACTTGGTGGTGATTTTGGTGAAAAACGAAAATCATGGTTTTGGAAAAGTGGCTGGACTCAATCCTCACAAATGCCTCCAAAGTGATGTGGGAGAAGTTTGGGATCAAAAGGAATTGATCTTGACATGGTTGGTGCATAGCCAAGTTCATGATTTTGGATTTTTGGCTTGATTTTGTGGCTTGGTGGTGATTTTGGTGAAAAACGAAAATCATGGTTTTGGAAAAGTGGCTGGACTCAATCCTCACAAATGCCTTCAAAGTGATGTGGGAGAAGTTTGGGATCAAAAGGAATTGATTTTGACATGGTTGGTGCATAGCCAAGTTCCATGATTTTGGATTTTTGGCTTGATTTTGTGACTTGGTGGTGATTTTGGTGAAAAACGAAAATGTTGGTTTTGGAAAACTGGCTGGACTCAATCCTCACAAATGCCTCCAAAGTGATGTGGGAGAAGTTTGGGATCAAAAGGAATTGATCTTGACATGGTTGGTGCATAGCCAAGTTCATGATTTTGGATTTTTGGCTTGATTTTGTGGCTTGGTGGTGATTTTGGTGAAAAACGAAAATCATGGTTTTGGAAAAGTGGCTGGACTCAATCCTCACAAATGCCTTCAAAGTGATGTGGGAGAAGTTTGGGATCAAAAGGAATTGATCTTGACATGGTTGGTGCATAGCCAAGTTCATGATTTTGTGACTTGGTGGTGATTTTGGTGAAAAACGAAAATGTTGGTTTTGGAAAACTGGCTGGACTCAATCCTCACAAATGCCTCCAAAGTGATGTGGGAGAAGTTTGGGATCAAAAGGAATTGATCTTGACATGGTTGGTGCATAGCCAAGTTCATGATTTTGGATTTTTGGCTTGATTTTGTGGCTTGGTGGTGATTTTGGTGAAAAACGAAAATCATGGTTTTGGAAAACTGGCTGGACTCAATCCTCACAAATGCCTTCAAAGTGATGTGGGAGAAGTTTGGGATCAAAAGGAATTGATCTTGACATGGTTGGTGCATAGCCAAGTTCATGATTTTGTGGCTTGGTGGTGATTTTGGTGAAAAACGAAAATGTTGGTTTTGGAAAACTGGCTGGACTCAATCCTCACAAATGCCTCCAAAGTGATGTGGGAGAAGTTTGGGATCAAAAGGAATTGATCTTGACATGGTTGGTGCATAGCCAAGTTCATGATTTTGGATTTTTGGCTTGATTTTGTGGCTTGGTGGTGATTTTGGTGAAAAACGAAAATCATGGTTTTGGAAAAGTGGCTGGACTCAATCCTCACAAATGCCTCCAAAGTGATGTGGGAGAAGTTTGGGATCAAAAGGAATTGATCTTGGCATGGTTGGTGCATAGCCAAGTTCCATGATTTTGGATTTTTGGCTTGATTTTGTGACTTGGTGGTGATTTTGGTGAAAAACGAAAATGTTGGTTTTGGAAAACTGGCTGGACTCAATCCTCACAAATGCCTTCAAAGTGATGTGGGAGAAGTTTGGGATCAAAAGGAATTGATCTTGGCATGGTTGGTGCATAGCCAAGTTCCAAGATTTTGGTGTTTTGGCTTGATTTTGTGACTTGGTGGTGTGCCAAGAATCATGAAATTTTCAAAGTGGTGGTTTTTGAGTTTTGTTGGTTGGAAAGTGTCACAAATGCATGCAGAATGAGGTCTAGAAAGTTTGGTATCAAAACCAAGCCATCTTGATGTGGTTTTGAATTTTTGAAATGTTGGAAAATAGAGGGTTTTGAAAAAAATTCATGAAAATTCGAAA
>NC_143508.1:56447500-56450000 GCF_051622355.1 Phaseolus vulgaris
AAAAGGAATTGATTTTGACATGGTTGGTGCATAGCCAAGTTCATGATTTTGGATTTTTGGCTTGATTTTGTGACTTGGTGGTGATTTTGGTGAAAAACGAAAATGTTGGTTTTGGAAAACTGGCTGGACTCAATCCTCACAAATGCCTCCAAAGTGATGTGGGAGAAGTTTGGGATCAAAAGGAATTGATCTTGACATGGTTGGTGCATAGCCAAGTTCATGATTTTGGATTTTTGGCTTGATTTTGTGGCTTGGTGGTGATTTTGGTGAAAAACGAAAATCATGGTTTTGGAAAAGTGGCTGGACTCAATCCTCACAAATGCCTTCAAAGTGATGTGGGAGAAGTTTGGGATCAAAAGGAATTGATCTTGACATGGTTGGTGCATAGCCAAGTTCATGATTTTGTGACTTGGTGGTGATTTTGGTGAAAAACGAAAATGTTGGTTTTGGAAAACTGGCTGGACTCAATCCTCACAAATGCCTCCAAAGTGATGTGGGAGAAGTTTGGGATCAAAAGGAATTGATCTTGACATGGTTGGTGCATAGCCAAGTTCATGATTTTGGATTTTTGGCTTGATTTTGTGGCTTGGTGGTGATTTTGGTGAAAAACGAAAATCATGGTTTTGGAAAACTGGCTGGACTCAATCCTCACAAATGCCTTCAAAGTGATGTGGGAGAAGTTTGGGATCAAAAGGAATTGATCTTGACATGGTTGGTGCATAGCCAAGTTCATGATTTTGTGGCTTGGTGGTGATTTTGGTGAAAAACGAAAATGTTGGTTTTGGAAAACTGGCTGGACTCAATCCTCACAAATGCCTCCAAAGTGATGTGGGAGAAGTTTGGGATCAAAAGGAATTGATCTTGACATGGTTGGTGCATAGCCAAGTTCATGATTTTGGATTTTTGGCTTGATTTTGTGGCTTGGTGGTGATTTTGGTGAAAAACGAAAATCATGGTTTTGGAAAAGTGGCTGGACTCAATCCTCACAAATGCCTCCAAAGTGATGTGGGAGAAGTTTGGGATCAAAAGGAATTGATCTTGGCATGGTTGGTGCATAGCCAAGTTCCATGATTTTGGATTTTTGGCTTGATTTTGTGACTTGGTGGTGATTTTGGTGAAAAACGAAAATGTTGGTTTTGGAAAACTGGCTGGACTCAATCCTCACAAATGCCTTCAAAGTGATGTGGGAGAAGTTTGGGATCAAAAGGAATTGATCTTGGCATGGTTGGTGCATAGCCAAGTTCCAAGATTTTGGTGTTTTGGCTTGATTTTGTGACTTGGTGGTGTGCCAAGAATCATGAAATTTTCAAAGTGGTGGTTTTTGAGTTTTGTTGGTTGGAAAGTGTCACAAATGCATGCAGAATGAGGTCTAGAAAGTTTGGTATCAAAACCAAGCCATCTTGATGTGGTTTTGAATTTTTGAAATGTTGGAAAATAGAGGGTTTTGAAAAAAATTCATGAAAATTCGAAACCTTGGCCAATCCTAACGAAACTTGGTGGGCACCTTCTTGATATTATTATGGGATGGACTGGAAAAAATCACGCAAAAATACGGTGTCTAGATACGTTTTTCCATTTTTCCCGATTTTCCACATTTCGGGTCTTTGGAAAAATAAAAAAAATACTTCCCCATGTCGAAAAATTCTAATTTTTTGCAGGCAATGTTGTACCATTTTTATGAGGATCCCTGCAAAAAATCTCGTGAAAATTCGTTCTCTAGGTCCCAAAACAGAACTTATGTCTACTCAAAAAAAGTGTATCTACTTGTACAAAAGTGGCTTTTGCATATTTAGCTATTATAGGGGGGGGGTGTTCCTCAATGCAGCCAGCTCTTGCACCATGGAAAATTCTGGTGCGGTCCCTTCATTCCCCCCTGTTTTGGCTTGCTTTGTGGTGGGGCAAGTCAAAACGCCCACACATGGGTGATCCACCAACTTGGGTTGGTGTCACCCGTTGTGGGCGGCGGCACGGTGGTGGCCGCCGTCGGTTCCGGCCGACCGACCCGGTGGGAAAAAATGTGAATCTGTTATGTGGATTTGTGGCACGCTGGTGGGATTTTCGTTGTGTGGCTCATTTCTAGACTTGTGAGCATCACGAAGGGGGTATGGCTTCCAACCGTTCGCGGGGAAGGGGCCATCATGTCTGGCTTGCTGCCGGCCGGGGGGGTAATGTCATCAGTCAGCGTCCGCTTGGGCTCACATTTGTGCTGGTTACGCCCAGGGTCATGTGGTTGATATTGAGGGCTTTATTACTCCCGGTCCAGTAGCGCGCGGCCACCACAGGGAAGGCACGGCCTCATCCGCGTGGCTTCTCCCTCACGAGCATCTTGGCGATCCGCCACGGTGGTCGTGCTGGAGAAGAAGCACGGATGAGACGGGTTGGAACTGTGGCCCGGTGCGATCGGGATTTGTGCCACGCAAATCGTTGGGTGGCTTATTCGAAGACTTGTGAGCATCACGAAGGGGGTATGGCTTCCAACCGTTCGCGGGGAAGGGGCCAT
>NC_143508.1:56460000-56462500 GCF_051622355.1 Phaseolus vulgaris
TTGATCTTGGCATGGTTGGTGCATAGCCAAGTTCCATGATTTTGGATTTTTGGCTTGATTTTGTGACTTGGTGGTGATTTTGGTGAAAAACGAAAATGTTGGTTTTGGAAAACTGGCTGGACTCAATCCTCACAAATGCCTCCAAAGTGATGTGGGAGAAGTTTGGGATCAAAAGGAATTGATCTTGACATGGTTGGTGCATAGCCAAGTTCATGATTTTGGATTTTTGGCTTGATTTTGTGGCTTGGTGGTGATTTTGGTGAAAAACGAAAATCATGGTTTTGGAAAAGTGGCTGGACTCAATCCTCACAAATGCCTTCAAAGTGATGTGGGAGAAGTTTGGGATCAAAAGGAATTGATTTTGACATGGTTGGTGCATAGCCAAGTTCCATGATTTTGGATTTTTGGCTTGATTTTGTGACTTGGTGGTGATTTTGGTGAAAAACGAAAATGTTGGTTTTGGAAAAGTGGCTGGACTCAATCCTCACAAATGCCTTCAAAGTGATGTGGGAGAAGTTTGGGATCAAAAGGAATTGATCTTGACATGGTTGGTGCATAGCCAAGTTCATGATTTTGGTGTTTTGGCTTGATTTTGTGGCTTGGTGGTGATTTTGGTGAAAAACGAAAATCATGGTTTTGGAAAAGTGGCTGGACTCAATCCTCACAAATGCCTCCAAAGTGATGTGGGAGAAGTTTGGGAGCAAAAGGAATTGATCTTGACATGGTTGGTGCATAGCCAAGTTCATGATTTTGGTGTTTTGGCTTGATTTTGTGGCTTGGTGGTGATTTTGGTGAAAAACGAAAATCATGGTTTTGGAAAACTGGCTGGACTCAATCCTCACAAATGCCTTCAAAGTGATGTGGGAGAAGTTTGGGATCAAAAGGAATTGATCTTGACATGGTTGGTGCATAGCCAAGTTCCATGATTTTGGATTTTTGGCTTGATTTTGTGACTTGGTGGTGATTTTGGTGAAAAACGAAAATGTTGGTTTTGGAAAAGTGGCTGGACTCAATCCTCACAAATGCCTTCAAAGTGATGTGGGAGAAGTTTGGGATCAAAAGGAATTGATCTTGGCATGGTTGGTGCATAGCCAAGTTCCATGATTTTGGATTTTTGGCTTGATTTTGTGACTTGGTGGTGATTTTGGTGAAAAACGAAAATCATGGTTTTGGAAAAGTGGCTGGACTCAATCCTCACAAATGCCTTCAAAGTGATGTGGGAGAAGTTTGGGATCAAAAGGAATTGATCTTGGCATGGTTGGTGCATAGCCAAGTTCCAAGATTTTGGTGTTTTGGCTTGATTTTGTGACTTGGTGGTGTGCCAAGAATCATGAAATTTTCAAAGTGGTGGTTTTTGAGTTTTGTTGGTTGGAAAGTGTCACAAATGCATGCAGAATGAGGTCTAGAAAGTTTGGTATCAAAACCAAGCCATCTTGATGTGGTTTTGAATTTTTGAAATGTTGGAAAATAGAGGGTTTTGAAAAAAATTCATGAAAATTCGAAACCTTGGCCAATCCTAACGAAACTTGGTGGGCACCTTCTTGATATTATTATGGGATGGACTGGAAAAAATCACGCAAAAATACGGTGTCTAGATACGTTTTTCCATTTTTCCCGATTTTCCACATTTCGGGTCTTTGGAAAAATAAAAAAAATACTTCCCCATGTCGAAAAATTCTAATTTTTTGCAGGCAATGTTGTACCATTTTTATGAGGATCCCTGCAAAAAATCTCGTGAAAATTCGTTCTCTAGGTCCCAAAACAGAACTTATGTCTACTCAAAAAAAGTGTATCTACTTGTACAAAAGTGGCTTTTGCATATTTAGCTATTATAGGGGGGGGGGTGTTCCTCAATGCAGCCAGCTCTTGCACCATGGAAAATTCTGGTGCGGTCCCTTCATTCCCCCCTGTTTTGGCTTGCTTTGTGGTGGGGCAAGTCAAAACGCCCACACATGGGTGATCCACCAACTTGGGTTGGTGTCACCCGTTGTGGGCGGCGGCACGGTGGTGGCCGCCGTCGGTTCCGGCCGACCGACCCGGTGGGAAAAAATGTGAATCTGTTATGTGGATTTGTGGCACGCTGGTGGGATTTTCGTTGTGTGGCTCATTTCTAGACTTGTGAGCATCACGAAGGGGGTATGGCTTCCAACCGTTCGCGGGGAAGGGGCCATCATGTCTGGCTTGCTGCCGGCCGGGGGGGTAATGTCATCAGTCAGCGTCCGCTTGGGCTCACATTTGTGCTGGTTACGCCCAGGGTCATGTGGTTGATATTGAGGGCTTTATTACTCCCGGTCCAGTAGCGCGCGGCCACCACAGGGAAGGCACGGCCTCATCCGCGTGGCTTCTCCCTCACGAGCATCTTGGCGATCCGCCACGGTGGTCGTGCTGGAGAAGAAGCACGGATGAGACGGGTTGGAACTGTGGCCCGGTGCGATCGGGGAAGATTTGTGCCACGCAAATCGTTGGGTGGCTTATTCGAAGACTTGTGAGCATCACGAAG
>NC_143508.1:56472500-56475000 GCF_051622355.1 Phaseolus vulgaris
CTCCAAAGTGATGTGGGAGAAGTTTGGGATCAAAAGGAATTGATCTTGACATGGTTGGTGCATAGCCAAGTTCATGATTTTGGATTTTTGGCTTGATTTTGTGGCTTGGTGGTGATTTTGGTGAAAAACGAAAATCATGGTTTTGGAAAAGTGGCTGGACTCAATCCTCACAAATGCCTTCAAAGTGATGTGGGAGAAGTTTGGGATCAAAAGGAATTGATTTTGACATGGTTGGTGCATAGCCAAGTTCCATGATTTTGGATTTTTGGCTTGATTTTGTGACTTGGTGGTGATTTTGGTGAAAAACGAAAATGTTGGTTTTGGAAAACTGGCTGGACTCAATCCTCACAAATGCCTCCAAAGTGATGTGGGAGAAGTTTGGGATCAAAAGGAATTGATCTTGACATGGTTGGTGCATAGCCAAGTTCATGATTTTGGATTTTTGGCTTGATTTTGTGGCTTGGTGGTGATTTTGGTGAAAAACGAAAATCATGGTTTTGGAAAAGTGGCTGGACTCAATCCTCACAAATGCCTTCAAAGTGATGTGGGAGAAGTTTGGGATCAAAAGGAATTGATCTTGACATGGTTGGTGCATAGCCAAGTTCATGATTTTGTGACTTGGTGGTGATTTTGGTGAAAAACGAAAATGTTGGTTTTGGAAAACTGGCTGGACTCAATCCTCACAAATGCCTCCAAAGTGATGTGGGAGAAGTTTGGGATCAAAAGGAATTGATCTTGACATGGTTGGTGCATAGCCAAGTTCATGATTTTGGATTTTTGGCTTGATTTTGTGGCTTGGTGGTGATTTTGGTGAAAAACGAAAATCATGGTTTTGGAAAACTGGCTGGACTCAATCCTCACAAATGCCTTCAAAGTGATGTGGGAGAAGTTTGGGATCAAAAGGAATTGATCTTGACATGGTTGGTGCATAGCCAAGTTCATGATTTTGTGGCTTGGTGGTGATTTTGGTGAAAAACGAAAATGTTGGTTTTGGAAAACTGGCTGGACTCAATCCTCACAAATGCCTCCAAAGTGATGTGGGAGAAGTTTGGGATCAAAAGGAATTGATCTTGACATGGTTGGTGCATAGCCAAGTTCATGATTTTGGATTTTTGGCTTGATTTTGTGGCTTGGTGGTGATTTTGGTGAAAAACGAAAATCATGGTTTTGGAAAAGTGGCTGGACTCAATCCTCACAAATGCCTCCAAAGTGATGTGGGAGAAGTTTGGGATCAAAAGGAATTGATCTTGGCATGGTTGGTGCATAGCCAAGTTCCATGATTTTGGATTTTTGGCTTGATTTTGTGACTTGGTGGTGATTTTGGTGAAAAACGAAAATGTTGGTTTTGGAAAACTGGCTGGACTCAATCCTCACAAATGCCTTCAAAGTGATGTGGGAGAAGTTTGGGATCAAAAGGAATTGATCTTGGCATGGTTGGTGCATAGCCAAGTTCCAAGATTTTGGTGTTTTGGCTTGATTTTGTGACTTGGTGGTGTGCCAAGAATCATGAAATTTTCAAAGTGGTGGTTTTTGAGTTTTGTTGGTTGGAAAGTGTCACAAATGCATGCAGAATGAGGTCTAGAAAGTTTGGTATCAAAACCAAGCCATCTTGATGTGGTTTTGAATTTTTGAAATGTTGGAAAATAGAGGGTTTTGAAAAAAATTCATGAAAATTCGAAACCTTGGCCAATCCTAACGAAACTTGGTGGGCACCTTCTTGATATTATTATGGGATGGACTGGAAAAAATCACGCAAAAATACGGTGTCTAGATACGTTTTTCCATTTTTCCCGATTTTCCACATTTCGGGTCTTTGGAAAAATAAAAAAAATACTTCCCCATGTCGAAAAATTCTAATTTTTTGCAGGCAATGTTGTACCATTTTTATGAGGATCCCTGCAAAAAATCTCGTGAAAATTCGTTCTCTAGGTCCCAAAACAGAACTTATGTCTACTCAAAAAAAGTGTATCTACTTGTACAAAAGTGGCTTTTGCATATTTAGCTATTATAGGGGGGGGGTGTTCCTCAATGCAGCCAGCTCTTGCACCATGGAAAATTCTGGTGCGGTCCCTTCATTCCCCCCTGTTTTGGCTTGCTTTGTGGTGGGGCAAGTCAAAACGCCCACACATGGGTGATCCACCAACTTGGGTTGGTGTCACCCGTTGTGGGCGGCGGCACGGTGGTGGCCGCCGTCGGTTCCGGCCGACCGACCCGGTGGGAAAAAATGTGAATCTGTTATGTGGATTTGTGGCACGCTGGTGGGATTTTCGTTGTGTGGCTCATTTCTAGACTTGTGAGCATCACGAAGGGGGTATGGCTTCCAACCGTTCGCGGGGAAGGGGCCATCATGTCTGGCTTGCTGCCGGCCGGGGGGGTAATGTCATCAGTCAGCGTCCGCTTGGGCTCACATTTGTGCTGGTTACGCCCAGGGTCATGTGGTTGATATTGAGGGCTTTATTACTCCCGGTCCAGTAGCGCGCGGCCACCACAGGGAAGGCAC
>NC_143508.1:56485000-56487500 GCF_051622355.1 Phaseolus vulgaris
AGTGATGTGGGAGAAGTTTGGGATCAAAAGGAATTGATCTTGACATGGTTGGTGCATAGCCAAATTCATGATTTTGGATTTTTGGCTTGATTTTGTGGCTTGGTGGTGATTTTGGTGAAAAACGAAAATGTTGGTTTTGGAAAACTGGCTGGACTCAATCCTCACAAATGCCTCCAAAGTGATGTGGGAGAAGTTTGGGAGCAAAAGGAATTGATCTTGACATGGTTGGTGCATAGCCAAGTTCATGATTTTGTGACTTGGTGGTGATTTTGGTGAAAAACGAAAATGTTGGTTTTGGAAAACTGGCTGGACTCAATCCTCACAAATGCCTCCAAAGTGATGTGGGAGAAGTTTGGGATCAAAAGGAATTGATCTTGACATGGTTGGTGCATAGCCAAGTTCATGATTTTGTGACTTGGTGGTGATTTTGGTGAAAAACGAAAATGTTGGTTTTGGAAAACTGGCTGGACTCAATCCTCACAAATGCCTCCAAAGTGATGTGGGAGAAGTTTGGGATCAAAAGGAATTGATCTTGACATGGTTGGTGCATAGCCAAGTTCATGATTTTGTGACTTGGTGGTGATTTTGGTGAAAAACGAAAATGTTGGTTTTGGAAAACTGGCTGGACTCAATCCTCACAAATGCCTTCAAAGTGATGTGGGAGAAGTTTGGGATCAAAAGGAATTGATTTTGACATGGTTGGTGCATAGCCAAGTTCCATGATTTTGGATTTTTGGCTTGATTTTGTGACTTGGTGGTGATTTTGGTGAAAAACGAAAATCATGGTTTTGGAAAAGTGGCTGGACTCAATCCTCACAAATGCCTCCAAAGTGATGTGGGAGAAGTTTGGGATCAAAAGGAATTGATCTTGACATGGTTGGTGCATAGCCAAGTTCATGATTTTGGATTTTTGGCTTGATTTTGTGGCTTGGTGGTGATTTTGGTGAAAAACGAAAATCATGGTTTTGGAAAAGTGGCTGGACTCAATCCTCACAAATGCCTTCAAAGTGATGTGGGAGAAGTTTGGGATCAAAAGGAATTGATTTTGACATGGTTGGTGCATAGCCAAGTTCCATGATTTTGGATTTTTGGCTTGATTTTGTGACTTGGTGGTGATTTTGGTGAAAAACGAAAATGTTGGTTTTGGAAAACTGGCTGGACTCAATCCTCACAAATGCCTCCAAAGTGATGTGGGAGAAGTTTGGGATCAAAAGGAATTGATCTTGACATGGTTGGTGCATAGCCAAGTTCATGATTTTGGATTTTTGGCTTGATTTTGTGGCTTGGTGGTGATTTTGGTGAAAAACGAAAATCATGGTTTTGGAAAAGTGGCTGGACTCAATCCTCACAAATGCCTTCAAAGTGATGTGGGAGAAGTTTGGGATCAAAAGGAATTGATCTTGACATGGTTGGTGCATAGCCAAGTTCATGATTTTGTGACTTGGTGGTGATTTTGGTGAAAAACGAAAATGTTGGTTTTGGAAAACTGGCTGGACTCAATCCTCACAAATGCCTCCAAAGTGATGTGGGAGAAGTTTGGGATCAAAAGGAATTGATCTTGACATGGTTGGTGCATAGCCAAGTTCATGATTTTGGATTTTTGGCTTGATTTTGTGGCTTGGTGGTGATTTTGGTGAAAAACGAAAATCATGGTTTTGGAAAAGTGGCTGGACTCAATCCTCACAAATGCGTTCAAAGTGATGTGGGAGAAGTTTGGGATCAAAAGGAATTGATCTTGACATGGTTGGTGCATAGCCAAGTTCATGATTTTGTGGCTTGGTGGTGATTTTGGTGAAAAACGAAAATGTTGGTTTTGGAAAACTGGCTGGACTCAATCCTCACAAATGCCTCCAAAGTGATGTGGGAGAAGTTTGGGATCAAAAGGAATTGATCTTGACATGGTTGGTGCATAGCCAAGTTCATGATTTTGGATTTTTGGCTTGATTTTGTGGCTTGGTGGTGATTTTGGTGAAAAACGAAAATCATGGTTTTGGAAAAGTGGCTGGACTCAATCCTCACAAATGCCTCCAAAGTGATGTGGGAGAAGTTTGGGATCAAAAGGAATTGATCTTGGCATGGTTGGTGCATAGCCAAGTTCCATGATTTTGGATTTTTGGCTTGATTTTGTGACTTGGTGGTGATTTTGGTGAAAAACGAAAATGTTGGTTTTGGAAAACTGGCTGGACTCAATCCTCACAAATGCCTTCAAAGTGATGTGGGAGAAGTTTGGGATCAAAAGGAATTGATCTTGGCATGGTTGGTGCATAGCCAAGTTCCAAGATTTTGGTGTTTTGGCTTGATTTTGTGACTTGGTGGTGTGCCAAGAATCATGAAATTTTCAAAGTGGTGGTTTTTGAGTTTTGTTGGTTGGAAAGTGTCACAAATGCATGCAGAATGAGGTCTAGAAAGTTTGGTATCAAAACCAAGCCATCTTGATGTGGTTTTGAATTTTTGAAATGTTGGAAAATAGAGGGTTTTGAAAAAAATTCATGAAAATTCG
>NC_143508.1:56497500-56500000 GCF_051622355.1 Phaseolus vulgaris
AAAGGAATTGATTTTGACATGGTTGGTGCATAGCCAAGTTCCATGATTTTGGATTTTTGGCTTGATTTTGTGACTTGGTGGTGATTTTGGTGAAAAACGAAAATGTTGGTTTTGGAAAACTGGCTGGACTCAATCCTCACAAATGCCTCCAAAGTGATGTGGGAGAAGTTTGGGATCAAAAGGAATTGATCTTGACATGGTTGGTGCATAGCCAAGTTCATGATTTTGGATTTTTGGCTTGATTTTGTGGCTTGGTGGTGATTTTGGTGAAAAACGAAAATCATGGTTTTGGAAAAGTGGCTGGACTCAATCCTCACAAATGCCTTCAAAGTGATGTGGGAGAAGTTTGGGATCAAAAGGAATTGATCTTGACATGGTTGGTGCATAGCCAAGTTCATGATTTTGTGACTTGGTGGTGATTTTGGTGAAAAACGAAAATGTTGGTTTTGGAAAACTGGCTGGACTCAATCCTCACAAATGCCTCCAAAGTGATGTGGGAGAAGTTTGGGATCAAAAGGAATTGATCTTGACATGGTTGGTGCATAGCCAAGTTCATGATTTTGGATTTTTGGCTTGATTTTGTGGCTTGGTGGTGATTTTGGTGAAAAACGAAAATCATGGTTTTGGAAAACTGGCTGGACTCAATCCTCACAAATGCCTTCAAAGTGATGTGGGAGAAGTTTGGGATCAAAAGGAATTGATCTTGACATGGTTGGTGCATAGCCAAGTTCATGATTTTGTGGCTTGGTGGTGATTTTGGTGAAAAACGAAAATGTTGGTTTTGGAAAACTGGCTGGACTCAATCCTCACAAATGCCTCCAAAGTGATGTGGGAGAAGTTTGGGATCAAAAGGAATTGATCTTGACATGGTTGGTGCATAGCCAAGTTCATGATTTTGGATTTTTGGCTTGATTTTGTGGCTTGGTGGTGATTTTGGTGAAAAACGAAAATCATGGTTTTGGAAAAGTGGCTGGACTCAATCCTCACAAATGCCTCCAAAGTGATGTGGGAGAAGTTTGGGATCAAAAGGAATTGATCTTGGCATGGTTGGTGCATAGCCAAGTTCCATGATTTTGGATTTTTGGCTTGATTTTGTGACTTGGTGGTGATTTTGGTGAAAAACGAAAATGTTGGTTTTGGAAAACTGGCTGGACTCAATCCTCACAAATGCCTTCAAAGTGATGTGGGAGAAGTTTGGGATCAAAAGGAATTGATCTTGGCATGGTTGGTGCATAGCCAAGTTCCAAGATTTTGGTGTTTTGGCTTGATTTTGTGACTTGGTGGTGTGCCAAGAATCATGAAATTTTCAAAGTGGTGGTTTTTGAGTTTTGTTGGTTGGAAAGTGTCACAAATGCATGCAGAATGAGGTCTAGAAAGTTTGGTATCAAAACCAAGCCATCTTGATGTGGTTTTGAATTTTTGAAATGTTGGAAAATAGAGGGTTTTGAAAAAAATTCATGAAAATTCGAAACCTTGGCCAATCCTAACGAAACTTGGTGGGCACCTTCTTGATATTATTATGGGATGGACTGGAAAAAATCACGCAAAAATACGGTGTCTAGATACGTTTTTCCATTTTTCCCGATTTTCCACATTTCGGGTCTTTGGAAAAATAAAAAAAATACTTCCCCATGTCGAAAAATTCTAATTTTTTGCAGGCAATGTTGTACCATTTTTATGAGGATCCCTGCAAAAAATCTCGTGAAAATTCGTTCTCTAGGTCCCAAAACAGAACTTATGTCTACTCAAAAAAAGTGTATCTACTTGTACAAAAGTGGCTTTTGCATATTTAGCTATTATAGGGGGGGGGTGTTCCTCAATGCAGCCAGCTCTTGCACCATGGAAAATTCTGGTGCGGTCCCTTCATTCCCCCCTGTTTTGGCTTGCTTTGTGGTGGGGCAAGTCAAAACGCCCACACATGGGTGATCCACCAACTTGGGTTGGTGTCACCCGTTGTGGGCGGCGGCACGGTGGTGGCCGCCGTCGGTTCCGGCCGACCGACCCGGTGGGAAAAAATGTGAATCTGTTATGTGGATTTGTGGCACGCTGGTGGGATTTTCGTTGTGTGGCTCATTTCTAGACTTGTGAGCATCACGAAGGGGGTATGGCTTCCAACCGTTCGCGGGGAAGGGGCCATCATGTCTGGCTTGCTGCCGGCCGGGGGGGTAATGTCATCAGTCAGCGTCCGCTTGGGCTCACATTTGTGCTGGTTACGCCCAGGGTCATGTGGTTGATATTGAGGGCTTTATTACTCCCGGTCCAGTAGCGCGCGGCCACCACAGGGAAGGCACGGCCTCATCCGCGTGGCTTCTCCCTCACGAGCATCTTGGCGATCCGCCACGGTGGTCGTGCTGGAGAAGAAGCACGGATGAGACGGGTTGGAACTGTGGCCCGGTGCGATCGGGGAAGATTTGTGCCACGCAAATCGTTGGGTGGCTTATTCGAAGACTTGTGAGCATCACGAAGGGGGTATGGCTTCCAACCGTTCGCGGGGAAGGGG
>NC_143508.1:56520000-56522500 GCF_051622355.1 Phaseolus vulgaris
AATGTTGGTTTTGGAAAACTGGCTGGACTCAATCCTCACAAATGCCTTCAAAGTGATGTGGGAGAAGTTTGGGATCAAAAGGAATTGATTTTGACATGGTTGGTGCATAGCCAAGTTCCATGATTTTGGATTTTTGGCTTGATTTTGTGACTTGGTGGTGATTTTGGTGAAAAACGAAAATCATGGTTTTGGAAAAGTGGCTGGACTCAATCCTCACAAATGCCTCCAAAGTGATGTGGGAGAAGTTTGGGATCAAAAGGAATTGATCTTGACATGGTTGGTGCATAGCCAAGTTCATGATTTTGGATTTTTGGCTTGATTTTGTGGCTTGGTGGTGATTTTGGTGAAAAACGAAAATCATGGTTTTGGAAAAGTGGCTGGACTCAATCCTCACAAATGCCTTCAAAGTGATGTGGGAGAAGTTTGGGATCAAAAGGAATTGATTTTGACATGGTTGGTGCATAGCCAAGTTCCATGATTTTGGATTTTTGGCTTGATTTTGTGACTTGGTGGTGATTTTGGTGAAAAACGAAAATGTTGGTTTTGGAAAACTGGCTGGACTCAATCCTCACAAATGCCTCCAAAGTGATGTGGGAGAAGTTTGGGATCAAAAGGAATTGATCTTGACATGGTTGGTGCATAGCCAAGTTCATGATTTTGGATTTTTGGCTTGATTTTGTGGCTTGGTGGTGATTTTGGTGAAAAACGAAAATCATGGTTTTGGAAAAGTGGCTGGACTCAATCCTCACAAATGCCTTCAAAGTGATGTGGGAGAAGTTTGGGATCAAAAGGAATTGATCTTGACATGGTTGGTGCATAGCCAAGTTCATGATTTTGTGACTTGGTGGTGATTTTGGTGAAAAACGAAAATGTTGGTTTTGGAAAACTGGCTGGACTCAATCCTCACAAATGCCTCCAAAGTGATGTGGGAGAAGTTTGGGATCAAAAGGAATTGATCTTGACATGGTTGGTGCATAGCCAAGTTCATGATTTTGGATTTTTGGCTTGATTTTGTGGCTTGGTGGTGATTTTGGTGAAAAACGAAAATCATGGTTTTGGAAAACTGGCTGGACTCAATCCTCACAAATGCCTTCAAAGTGATGTGGGAGAAGTTTGGGATCAAAAGGAATTGATCTTGACATGGTTGGTGCATAGCCAAGTTCATGATTTTGTGGCTTGGTGGTGATTTTGGTGAAAAACGAAAATGTTGGTTTTGGAAAACTGGCTGGACTCAATCCTCACAAATGCCTCCAAAGTGATGTGGGAGAAGTTTGGGATCAAAAGGAATTGATCTTGACATGGTTGGTGCATAGCCAAGTTCATGATTTTGGATTTTTGGCTTGATTTTGTGGCTTGGTGGTGATTTTGGTGAAAAACGAAAATCATGGTTTTGGAAAAGTGGCTGGACTCAATCCTCACAAATGCCTCCAAAGTGATGTGGGAGAAGTTTGGGATCAAAAGGAATTGATCTTGGCATGGTTGGTGCATAGCCAAGTTCCATGATTTTGGATTTTTGGCTTGATTTTGTGACTTGGTGGTGATTTTGGTGAAAAACGAAAATGTTGGTTTTGGAAAACTGGCTGGACTCAATCCTCACAAATGCCTTCAAAGTGATGTGGGAGAAGTTTGGGATCAAAAGGAATTGATCTTGGCATGGTTGGTGCATAGCCAAGTTCCAAGATTTTGGTGTTTTGGCTTGATTTTGTGACTTGGTGGTGTGCCAAGAATCATGAAATTTTCAAAGTGGTGGTTTTTGAGTTTTGTTGGTTGGAAAGTGTCACAAATGCATGCAGAATGAGGTCTAGAAAGTTTGGTATCAAAACCAAGCCATCTTGATGTGGTTTTGAATTTTTGAAATGTTGGAAAATAGAGGGTTTTGAAAAAAATTCATGAAAATTCGAAACCTTGGCCAATCCTAACGAAACTTGGTGGGCACCTTCTTGATATTATTATGGGATGGACTGGAAAAAATCACGCAAAAATACGGTGTCTAGATACGTTTTTCCATTTTTCCCGATTTTCCACATTTCGGGTCTTTGGAAAAATAAAAAAAATACTTCCCCATGTCGAAAAATTCTAATTTTTTGCAGGCAATGTTGTACCATTTTTATGAGGATCCCTGCAAAAAATCTCGTGAAAATTCGTTCTCTAGGTCCCAAAACAGAACTTATGTCTACTCAAAAAAAGTGTATCTACTTGTACAAAAGTGGCTTTTGCATATTTAGCTATTATAGGGGGGGGGTGTTCCTCAATGCAGCCAGCTCTTGCACCATGGAAAATTCTGGTGCGGTCCCTTCATTCCCCCCTGTTTTGGCTTGCTTTGTGGTGGGGCAAGTCAAAACGCCCACACATGGGTGATCCACCAACTTGGGTTGGTGTCACCCGTTGTGGGCGGCGGCACGGTGGTGGCCGCCGTCGGTTCCGGCCGACCGACCCGGTGGGAAAAAATGTGAATCTGTTATGTGGATTTGTGGCACGCTGGTGGGATTTTCGTTGTGTG
>NC_143508.1:56542500-56545000 GCF_051622355.1 Phaseolus vulgaris
AATCCTCACAAATGCCTCCAAAGTGATGTGGGAGAAGTTTGGGAGCAAAAGGAATTGATCTTGACATGGTTGGTGCATAGCCAAGTTCATGATTTTGTGACTTGGTGGTGATTTTGGTGAAAAACGAAAATGTTGGTTTTGGAAAACTGGCTGGACTCAATCCTCACAAATGCCTCCAAAGTGATGTGGGAGAAGTTTGGGATCAAAAGGAATTGATCTTGACATGGTTGGTGCATAGCCAAGTTCATGATTTTGTGACTTGGTGGTGATTTTGGTGAAAAACGAAAATGTTGGTTTTGGAAAACTGGCTGGACTCAATCCTCACAAATGCCTCCAAAGTGATGTGGGAGAAGTTTGGGATCAAAAGGAATTGATCTTGACATGGTTGGTGCATAGCCAAGTTCATGATTTTGTGACTTGGTGGTGATTTTGGTGAAAAACGAAAATGTTGGTTTTGGAAAACTGGCTGGACTCAATCCTCACAAATGCCTTCAAAGTGATGTGGGAGAAGTTTGGGATCAAAAGGAATTGATTTTGACATGGTTGGTGCATAGCCAAGTTCCATGATTTTGGATTTTTGGCTTGATTTTGTGACTTGGTGGTGATTTTGGTGAAAAACGAAAATCATGGTTTTGGAAAAGTGGCTGGACTCAATCCTCACAAATGCCTCCAAAGTGATGTGGGAGAAGTTTGGGATCAAAAGGAATTGATCTTGACATGGTTGGTGCATAGCCAAGTTCATGATTTTGGATTTTTGGCTTGATTTTGTGGCTTGGTGGTGATTTTGGTGAAAAACGAAAATCATGGTTTTGGAAAAGTGGCTGGACTCAATCCTCACAAATGCCTTCAAAGTGATGTGGGAGAAGTTTGGGATCAAAAGGAATTGATTTTGACATGGTTGGTGCATAGCCAAGTTCCATGATTTTGGATTTTTGGCTTGATTTTGTGACTTGGTGGTGATTTTGGTGAAAAACGAAAATGTTGGTTTTGGAAAACTGGCTGGACTCAATCCTCACAAATGCCTCCAAAGTGATGTGGGAGAAGTTTGGGATCAAAAGGAATTGATCTTGACATGGTTGGTGCATAGCCAAGTTCATGATTTTGGATTTTTGGCTTGATTTTGTGGCTTGGTGGTGATTTTGGTGAAAAACGAAAATCATGGTTTTGGAAAAGTGGCTGGACTCAATCCTCACAAATGCCTTCAAAGTGATGTGGGAGAAGTTTGGGATCAAAAGGAATTGATCTTGACATGGTTGGTGCATAGCCAAGTTCATGATTTTGTGACTTGGTGGTGATTTTGGTGAAAAACGAAAATGTTGGTTTTGGAAAACTGGCTGGACTCAATCCTCACAAATGCCTCCAAAGTGATGTGGGAGAAGTTTGGGATCAAAAGGAATTGATCTTGACATGGTTGGTGCATAGCCAAGTTCATGATTTTGGATTTTTGGCTTGATTTTGTGGCTTGGTGGTGATTTTGGTGAAAAACGAAAATCATGGTTTTGGAAAACTGGCTGGACTCAATCCTCACAAATGCCTTCAAAGTGATGTGGGAGAAGTTTGGGATCAAAAGGAATTGATCTTGACATGGTTGGTGCATAGCCAAGTTCATGATTTTGTGGCTTGGTGGTGATTTTGGTGAAAAACGAAAATGTTGGTTTTGGAAAACTGGCTGGACTCAATCCTCACAAATGCCTCCAAAGTGATGTGGGAGAAGTTTGGGATCAAAAGGAATTGATCTTGACATGGTTGGTGCATAGCCAAGTTCATGATTTTGGATTTTTGGCTTGATTTTGTGGCTTGGTGGTGATTTTGGTGAAAAACGAAAATCATGGTTTTGGAAAAGTGGCTGGACTCAATCCTCACAAATGCCTCCAAAGTGATGTGGGAGAAGTTTGGGATCAAAAGGAATTGATCTTGGCATGGTTGGTGCATAGCCAAGTTCCATGATTTTGGATTTTTGGCTTGATTTTGTGACTTGGTGGTGATTTTGGTGAAAAACGAAAATGTTGGTTTTGGAAAACTGGCTGGACTCAATCCTCACAAATGCCTTCAAAGTGATGTGGGAGAAGTTTGGGATCAAAAGGAATTGATCTTGGCATGGTTGGTGCATAGCCAAGTTCCAAGATTTTGGTGTTTTGGCTTGATTTTGTGACTTGGTGGTGTGCCAAGAATCATGAAATTTTCAAAGTGGTGGTTTTTGAGTTTTGTTGGTTGGAAAGTGTCACAAATGCATGCAGAATGAGGTCTAGAAAGTTTGGTATCAAAACCAAGCCATCTTGATGTGGTTTTGAATTTTTGAAATGTTGGAAAATAGAGGGTTTTGAAAAAAATTCATGAAAATTCGAAACCTTCGCCAATCCTAACGAAACTTGGTGGGCACCTTCTTGATATTATTATGGGATGGACTGGAAAAAATCACGCAAAAATACGGTGTCTAGATACGTTTTTCCATTTTTCCCGATTTTCCACATTTCGGGTCTTTGGAAAAATAAAAAAAATA
>NC_143508.1:56555000-56560000 GCF_051622355.1 Phaseolus vulgaris
AGTGGCTGGACTCAATCCTCACAAATGCCTCCAAAGTGATGTGGGAGAAGTTTGGGATCAAAAGGAATTGATCTTGACATGGTTGGTGCATAGCCAAGTTCATGATTTTGGATTTTTGGCTTGATTTTGTGGCTTGGTGGTGATTTTGGTGAAAAACGAAAATCATGGTTTTGGAAAAGTGGCTGGACTCAATCCTCACAAATGCCTTCAAAGTGATGTGGGAGAAGTTTGGGATCAAAAGGAATTGATCTTGACATGGTTGGTGCATAGCCAAGTTCATGATTTTGTGACTTGGTGGTGATTTTGGTGAAAAACGAAAATGTTGGTTTTGGAAAAGTGGCTGGACTCAATCCTCACAAATGCCTTCAAAGTGATGTGGGAGAAGTTTGGGATCAAAAGGAATTGATCTTGACATGGTTGGTGCATAGCCAAGTTCATGATTTTGGATTTTTGGCTTGATTTTGTGGCTTGGTGGTGATTTTGGTGAAAAACGAAAATCATGGTTTTGGAAAACTGGCTGGACTCAATCCTCACAAATGCCTTCAAAGTGATGTGGGAGAAGTTTGGGATCAAAAGGAATTGATCTTGACATGGTTGGTGCATAGCCAAGTTCATGATTTTGGATTTTTGGCTTGATTTTGTGCTTGGTGGTGATTTTGGTGAAAAACGAAAATGTTGGTTTTGGAAAACTGGCTGGACTCAATCCTCACAAATGCCTTCAAAGTGATGTGGGAGAAGTTTGGGATCAAAAGGAATTGATCTTGACATGGTTGGTGCATAGCCAAGTTCATGATTTTGGATTTTTGGCTTGATTTTGTGGCTTGGTGGTGATTTTGGTGAAAAACGAAAATCATGGTTTTGGAAAAGTGGCTGGACTCAATCCTCACAAATGCCTTCAAAGTGATGTGGGAGAAGTTTGGGATCAAAAGGAATTGATCTTGGCATGGTTGGTGCATAGCCAAGTTCCATGATTTTGGATTTTTGGCTTGATTTTGTGACTTGGTGGTGATTTTGGTGAAAAACGAAAATGTTGGTTTTGGAAAAGTGGCTGGACTCAATCCTCACAAATGCCTCCAAAGTGATGTGGGAGAAGTTTGGGAGCAAAAGGAATTGATCTTGACATGGTTGGTGCATAGCCAAGTTCATGATTTTGTGACTTGGTGGTGATTTTGGTGAAAAACGAAAATGTTGGTTTTGGAAAAGTGGCTGGACTCAATCCTCACAAATGCCTTCAAAGTGATGTGGGAGAAGTTTGGGATCAAAAGGAATTGATCTTGACATGGTTGGTGCATAGCCAAGTTCATGATTTTGGATTTTGGCTTGATTTTGTGGCTTGGTGGTGATTTTGGTGAAAAACGAAAATCATGGTTTTGGAAAACTGGCTGGACTCAATCCTCACAAATGCCTTCAAAGTGATGTGGGAGAAGTTTGGGATCAAAAGGAATTGATCTTGACATGGTTGGTGCATAGCCAAGTTCATGATTTTGGATTTTTGGCTTGACTTGGTGGTGATTTTGGTGAAAAACGAAAATGTTGGTTTTGGAAAACTGGCTGGACTCAATCCTCACAAATGCCTTCAAAGTGATGTGGGAGAAGTTTGGGATCAAAAGGAATTGATCTTGACATGGTTGGTGCATAGCCAAGTTCCATGATTTTGGATTTTTGGCTTGATTTTGTGACTTGGTGGTGATTTTGGTGAAAAACGAAAATCATGGTTTTGGAAAAGTGGCTGGACTCAATCCTCACAAATGCCTTCAAAGTGATGTGGGAGAAGTTTGGGATCAAAAGGAATTGATCTTGGCATGGTTGGTGCATAGCCAAGTTCATGATTTTGGATTTTTGGCTTGATTTTGTGACTTGGTGGTGATTTTGGTGAAAAACGAAAATCATGGTTTTGGAAAAGTGGCTGGACTCAATCCTCACAAATGCCTTCAAAGTGATGTGGGAGAAGTTTGGGATCAAAAGGAATTGATCTTGACATGGTTGGTGCATAGCCAAGTTCCATGATTTTGGATTTTTGGCTTGATTTTGTGACTTGGTGGTGATTTTGGTGAAAAACGAAAATGTTGGTTTTGGAAAAGTGGCTGGACTCAATCCTCACAAATGCCTCCAAAGTGATGTGGGAGAAGTTTGGGATCAAAAGGAATTGATCTTGACATGGTTGGTGCATAGCCAAGTTCATGATTTTGGATTTTTGGCTTGATTTTGTGGCTTGGTGGTGATTTTGGTGAAAAACGAAAATCATGGTTTTGGAAAAGTGGCTGGACTCAATCCTCACAAATGCCTTCAAAGTGATGTGGGAGAAGTTTGGGATCAAAAGGAATTGATCTTGACATGGTTGGTGCATAGCCAAGTTCATGATTTTGGTGTTTTGGCTTGATTTTGTGGCTTGGTGGTGATTTTGGTGAAAAACGAAAATCATGGTTTTGGAAAACTGGCTGGACTCAATCCTCACAAATGCCTTCAAAGTGATGTGGGAGAAGTTTGGGATCAAAAGGAATTGATCTTGACATGGTTGGTGCATAGCCAAGTTCATGATTTTGGATTTTTGGCTTGATTTTGTGGCTTGGTGGTGATTTTGGTGAAAAACGAAAATCATGGTTTTGGAAAACTGGCTGGACTCAATCCTCACAAATGCCTTCAAAGTGATGTGGGAGAAGTTTGGGATCAAAAGGAATTGATCTTGACATGGTTGGTGCATAGCCAAGTTCCATGATTTTGGATTTTTGGCTTGATTTTGTGACTTGGTGGTGATTTTGGTGAAAAACGAAAATGTTGGTTTTGGAAAAGTGGCTGGACTCAATCCTCACAAATGCCTTCAAAGTGATGTGGGAGAAGTTTGGGATCAAAAGGAATTGATCTTGGCATGGTTGGTGCATAGCCAAGTTCCATGATTTTGGATTTTTGGCTTGATTTTGTGACTTGGTGGTGATTTTGGTGAAAAACGAAAATCATGGTTTTGGAAAAGTGGCTGGACTCAATCCTCACAAATGCCTTCAAAGTGATGTGGGAGAAGTTTGGGATCAAAAGGAATTGATCTTGGCATGGTTGGTGCATAGCCAAGTTCCATGATTTTGGATTTTTGGCTTGATTTTGTGACTTGGTGGTGATTTTGGTGAAAAACGAAAATGTTGGTTTTGGAAAACTGGCTGGACTCAATCCTCACAAATGCCTCCAAAGTGATGTGGGAGAAGTTTGGGAGCAAAAGGAATTGATCTTGACATGGTTGGTGCATAGCCAAGTTCATTTTTGGCTTGATTTTGTGACTTGGTGGTGATTTTGGTGAAAAACGAAAATGTTGGTTTTGGAAAAGTGGCTGGACTCAATCCTCACAAATGCCTCCAAAGTGATGTGGGAGAAGTTTGGGATCAAAAGGAATTGATCTTGACATGGTTGGTGCATAGCCAAGTTCATGATTTTGTGACTTGGTGGTGATTTTGGTGAAAAACGAAAATGTTGGTTTTGGAAAAGTGGCTGGACTCAATCCTCACAAATGCCTCCAAAGTGATGTGGGAGAAGTTTGGGATCAAAAGGAATTGATCTTGACATGGTTGGTGCATAGCCAAGTTCATGATTTTGTGACTTGGTGGTGATTTTGGTGAAAAACGAAAATGTTGGTTTTGGAAAACTGGCTGGACTCAATCCTCACAAATGCCTTCAAAGTGATGTGGGAGAAGTTTGGGATCAAAAGGAATTGATCTTGACATGGTTGGTGCATAGCCAAGTTCATGATTTTGGATTTTTGGCTTGATTTTGTGACTTGGTGGTGATTTTGGTGAAAAACGAAAATCATGGTTTTGGAAAAGTGGCTGGACTCAATCCTCACAAATGCCTCCAAAGTGATGTGGGAGAAGTTTGGGATCAAAAGGAATTGATCTTGACATGGTTGGTGCATAGCCAAGTTCATGATTTTGGATTTTTGGCTTGATTTTGTGGCTTGGTGGTGATTTTGGTGAAAAACGAAAATGTTGGTTTTGGAAAAGTGGCTGGACTCAATCCTCACAAATGCCTTCAAAGTGATGTGGGAGAAGTTTGGGATCAAAAGGAATTGATCTTGACATGGTTGGTGCATAGCCAAGTTCATGATTTTGGATGTTTTGGCTTGATTTTGTGGCTTGGTGGTGATTTTGGTGAAAAACGAAAATCATGGTTTTGGAAAACTGGCTGGACTCAATCCTCACAAATGCCTTCAAAGTGATGTGGGAGAAGTTTGGAATCAAAAGGAATTGATCTTGACATGGTTGGTGCATAGCCAAGTTCATGATTTTGGATTTTTGGCTTGATTTTGTGGCTTGGTGGTGATTTTGGTGAAAAACGAAAATCATGGTTTTGGAAAAGTGGCTGGACTCAATCCTCACAAATGCCTTCAAAGTGATGTGGGAGAAGTTTGGGATCAAAAGGAATTGATCTTGACATGGTTGGTGCATAGCCAAGTTCATGATTTTGTGACTTGGTGGTGATTTTGGTGAAAAACGAAAATGTTGGTTTTGGAAAAGTGGCTGGACTCAATCCTCACAAATGCCTTCAAAGTGATGTGGGAGAAGTTTGGGATCAAAAGGAATTGATCTTGACATGGTTGGTGCATAGCCAAGTTCATGATTTTGGATTTTTGGCTTGATTTTGTGGCTTGGTGGTGATTTTGGTGAAAAACGAAAATCATGGTTTTGGAAAAGTGGCTGGACTCAATCCTCACAAATGCCTCCAAAGTGATGTGGGAGAAGTTTGGGAGCAAAAGGAATTGATCTTGACATGGTTGGTGCATAGCCAAGTTCATGATTTTGGTGTTTTGGCTTGATTTTGTGGCTTGGTGGTGATTTTGGTGAAAAACGAAAATCATGGTTTTGGAAAACTGGCTGGACTAAATCCTCACAAATGCCTTCAAAGTGATGTGGGAGAAGTTTGGGATCAAAAGGAATTGATCTTGACATGGTTGGTGCATAGCCAAGTTCCATGATTTTGGATTTTTGGCTTGATTTTGTGACTTGGTGGTGATTTTGGTG
>NC_143508.1:56570000-56575000 GCF_051622355.1 Phaseolus vulgaris
GCCTCCAAAGTGATGTGGGAGAAGTTTGGGATCAAAAGGAATTGATCTTGACATGGTTGGTGCATAGCCAAGTTCATGATTTTGTGACTTGGTGGTGATTTTGGTGAAAAACGAAAATGTTGGTTTTGGAAAACTGGCTGGACTCAATCCTCACAAATGCCTTCAAAGTGATGTGGGAGAAGTTTGGGATCAAAAGGAATTGATTTTGACATGGTTGGTGCATAGCCAAGTTCCATGATTTTGGATTTTTGGCTTGATTTTGTGACTTGGTGGTGATTTTGGTGAAAAACGAAAATCATGGTTTTGGAAAAGTGGCTGGACTCAATCCTCACAAATGCCTCCAAAGTGATGTGGGAGAAGTTTGGGATCAAAAGGAATTGATCTTGACATGGTTGGTGCATAGCCAAGTTCATGATTTTGGATTTTTGGCTTGATTTTGTGGCTTGGTGGTGATTTTGGTGAAAAACGAAAATCATGGTTTTGGAAAAGTGGCTGGACTCAATCCTCACAAATGCCTTCAAAGTGATGTGGGAGAAGTTTGGGATCAAAAGGAATTGATCTTGACATGGTTGGTGCATAGCCAAGTTCCATGATTTTGGATTTTTGGCTTGATTTTGTGACTTGGTGGTGATTTTGGTGAAAAACGAAAATGTTGGTTTTGGAAAAGTGGCTGGACTCAATCCTCACAAATGCCTTCAAAGTGATGTGGGAGAAGTTTGGGATCAAAAGGAATTGATCTTGACATGGTTGGTGCATAGCCAAGTTCATGATTTTGGATTTTTGGCTTGATTTTGTGGCTTGGTGGTGATTTTGGTGAAAAACGAAAATCATGGTTTTGGAAAAGTGGCTGGACTCAATCCTCACAAATGCCTTCAAAGTGATGTGGGAGAAGTTTGGGATCAAAAGGAATTGATCTTGACATGGTTGGTGCATAGCCAAGTTCATGATTTTGGATTTTTGGCTTGATTTTGTGGCTTGGTGGTGATTTTGGTGAAAAACGAAAATCATGGTTTTGGAAAAGTGGCTGGACTCAATCCTCACAAATGCCTCCAAAGTGATGTGGGAGAAGTTTGGGATCAAAAGGAATTGATCTTGACATGGTTGGTGCATAGCCAAGTTCATGATTTTGGATTTTTGGCTTGATTTTGTGGCTTGGTGGTGATTTTGGTGAAAAACGAAAATCATGGTTTTGGAAAAGTGGCTGGACTCAATCCTCACAAATGCCTTCAAAGTGATGTGGGAGAAGTTTGGGATCAAAAGGAATTGATCTTGACATGGTTGGTGCATAGCCAAGTTCATGATTTTGGTGTTTTGGCTTGATTTTGTGGCTTGGTGGTGATTTTGGTGAAAAACGAAAATCATGGTTTTGGAAAACTGGCTGGACTCAATCCTCACAAATGCCTTCAAAGTGATGTGGGAGAAGTTTGGGATCAAAAGGAATTGATCTTGACATGGTTGGTGCATAGCCAAGTTCATGATTTTGGATTTTTGGCTTGATTTTGTGGCTTGGTGGTGATTTTGGTGAAAAACGAAAATCATGGTTTTGGAAAAGTGGCTGGACTCAATCCTCACAAATGCCTTCAAAGTGATGTGGGAGAAGTTTGGGATCAAAAGGAATTGATCTTGGCATGGTTGGTGCATAGCCAAGTTCCATGATTTTGGATTTTTGGCTTGATTTTGTGACTTGGTGGTGATTTTGGTGAAAAACGAAAATGTTGGTTTTGGAAAAGTGGCTGGACTCAATCCTCACAAATGCCTTCAAAGTGATGTGGGAGAAGTTTGGGATCAAAAGGAATTGATCTTGACATGGTTGGTGCATAGCCAAGTTCATGATTTTGGATTTTTGGCTTGATTTTGTGGCTTGGTGGTGATTTTGGTGAAAAACGAAAATCATGGTTTTGGAAAAGTGGCTGGACTCAATCCTCACAAATGCCTTCAAAGTGATGTGGGAGAAGTTTGGGATCAAAAGGAATTGATCTTGACATGGTTGGTGCATAGCCAAGTTCATGATTTTGGATTTTGGCTTGATTTTGTGGCTTGGTGGTGATTTTGGTGAAAAACGAAAATCATGGTTTTGGAAAAGTGGCTGGACTCAATCCTCACAAATGCCTTCAAAGTGATGTGGGAGAAGTTTGGGATCAAAAGGAATTGATCTTGACATGGTTGGTGCATAGCAAAGTTCATGATTTTGGTGTTTTGGCTTGATTTTGTGGCTTGGTGGTGATTTTGGTGAAAAACGAAAATCATGGTTTTGGAAAACTGGCTGGACTCAATCCTCACAAATGCCTTCAAAGTGATGTGGGAGAAGTTTGGGATCAAAAGGAATTGATTTTGACATGGTTGGTGCATAGCCAAGTTCATGATTTTGTGGCTTGGTGGTGATTTTGGTGAAAAACGAAAATGTTGGTTTTGGAAAACTGGCTGGACTCAATCCTCACAAATGCCTCCAAAGTGATGTGGGAGAAGTTTGGGATCAAAAGGAATTGATCTTGACATGGTTGGTGCAATGCCAAGTTCATGATTTTGTGACTTGGTGGTGATTTTGGTGAAAAACGAAAATGTTGGTTTTGGAAAACTGGCTGGACTCAATCCTCACAAATGCCTCCAAAGTGATGTGGGAGAAGTTTGGGATCAAAAGGAATTGATCTTGACATGGTTGGTGCAATGCCAAGTTCATGATTTTGGTGTTTTGGCTTGATTTTGTGGCTTGGTGGTGATTTTGGTGAAAAACGAAAATCATGGTTTTGGAAAACTGGCTGGACTCAATCCTCACAAATGCCTTCAAAGTGATGTGGGAGAAGTTTGGGATCAAAAGGAATTGATTTTGACATGGTTGGTGCATAGCCAAGTTCCATGATTTTGGATTTTTGGCTTGATTTTGTGACTTGGTGGTGATTTTGGTGAAAAACGAAAATCATGGTTTTGGAAAACTGGCTGGACTCAATCCTCACAAATGCCTCCAAAGTGATGTGGGAGAAGTTTGGGATCAAAAGGAATTGATCTTGACATGGTTGGTGCATAGCCAAGTTCATGATTTTGTGACTTGGTGGTGATTTTGGTGAAAAACGAAAATGTTGGTTTTGGAAAAGTGGCTGGACTCAATCCTCACAAATGCCTCCAAAGTGATGTGGGAGAAGTTTGGGATCAAAAGGAATTGATCTTGACATGGTTGGTGCATAGCCAAGTTCATGATTTTGTGACTTGGTGGTGATTTTGGTGAAAAACGAAAATGTTGGTTTTGGAAAAGTGGCTGGACTCAATCCTCACAAATGCCTTCAAAGTGATGTGGGAGAAGTTTGGGATCAAAAGGAATTGATCTTGACATGGTTGGTGCATAGCCAAGTTCATGATTTTGGTGTTTTGGCTTGATTTTGTGGCTTGGTGGTGATTTTGGTGAAAAACGAAAATCATGGTTTTGGAAAACTGGCTGGACTCAATCCTCACAAATGCCTTCAAAGTGATGTGGGAGAAGTTTGGAATCAAAAGGAATTGATCTTGACATGGTTGGTGCATAGCCAAGTTCATGATTTTGGATTTTTGGCTTGATTTTGTGGCTTGGTGGTGATTTTGGTGAAAAACGAAAATCATGGTTTTGGAAAAGTGGCTGGACTCAATCCTCACAAATGCCTTCAAAGTGATGTGGGAGAAGTTTGGGATCAAAAGGAATTGATCTTGACATGGTTGGTGCATAGCCAAGTTCATGATTTTGGTGTTTTGGCTTGATTTTGTGGCTTGGTGGTGATTTTGGTGAAAAACGAAAATCATGGTTTTGGAAAAGTGGCTGGACTCAATCCTCACAAATGCCTCCAAAGTGATGTGGGAGAAGTTTGGGAGCAAAAGGAATTGATCTTGACATGGTTGGTGCATAGCCAAGTTCATGATTTTGGTGTTTTGGCTTGATTTTGTGGCTTGGTGGTGATTTTGGTGAAAAACGAAAATCATGGTTTTGGAAAACTGGCTGGACTCAATCCTCACAAATGCCTTCAAAGTGATGTGGGAGAAGTTTGGGATCAAAAGGAATTGATCTTGACATGGTTGGTGCATAGCCAAGTTCCATGATTTTGGATTTTTGGCTTGATTTTGTGACTTGGTGGTGATTTTGGTGAAAAACGAAAATGTTGGTTTTGGAAAAGTGGCTGGACTCAATCCTCACAAATGCCTTCAAAGTGATGTGGGAGAAGTTTGGGATCAAAAGGAATTGATCTTGGCATGGTTGGTGCATAGCCAAGTTCCATGATTTTGGATTTTTGGCTTGATTTTGTGACTTGGTGGTGATTTTGGTGAAAAACGAAAATCATGGTTTTGGAAAAGTGGCTGGACTCAATCCTCACAAATGCCTTCAAAGTGATGTGGGAGAAGTTTGGGATCAAAAGGAATTGATCTTGGCATGGTTGGTGCATAGCCAAGTTCCAAGATTTTGGTGTTTTGGCTTGATTTTGTGACTTGGTGGTGTGCCAAGAATCATGAAATTTTCAAAGTGGTGGTTTTTGAGTTTTGTTGGTTGGAAAGTGTCACAAATGCATGCAGAATGAGGTCTAGAAAGTTTGGTATCAAAACCAAGCCATCTTGATGTGGTTTTGAATTTTTGAAATGTTGGAAAATAGAGGGTTTTGAAAAAAATTCATGAAAATTCGAAACCTTGGCCAATCCTAACGAAACTTGGTGGGCACCTTCTTGATATTATTATGGGATGGACTGGAAAAAATCACGCAAAAATACGGTGTCTAGATACGTTTTTCCATTTTTCCCGATTTTCCACATTTCGGGTCTTTGGAAAAATAAAAAAAATACTTCCCCATGTCGAAAAATTCTAATTTTTTGCAGGCAATGTTGTACCATTTTTATGAGGATCCCTGCAAAAAATCTCGTGAAAATTCGTTCTCTAGGTCCCAAAACAGAACTTATGTCTACTCAAAAAAAGTGTATCTACTTGTACAAAAGTGGCTTTTGCATATTTAGCTATTATAGGGGGGGGGTGTTCCTCAATGCAGCCAGCTCTT
>NC_143508.1:56585000-56587500 GCF_051622355.1 Phaseolus vulgaris
CCAAGTTCATGATTTTGGATTTTTGGCTTGATTTTGTGGCTTGGTGGTGATTTTGGTGAAAAACGAAAATCATGGTTTTGGAAAAGTGGCTGGACTCAATCCTCACAAATGCCTTCAAAGTGATGTGGGAGAAGTTTGGGATCAAAAGGAATTGATCTTGACATGGTTGGTGCATAGCCAAGTTCATGATTTTGGTGTTTTGGCTTGATTTTGTGGCTTGGTGGTGATTTTGGTGAAAAACGAAAATCATGGTTTTGGAAAAGTGGCTGGACTCAATCCTCACAAATGCCTCCAAAGTGATGTGGGAGAAGTTTGGGAGCAAAAGGAATTGATCTTGACATGGTTGGTGCATAGCCAAGTTCATGATTTTGGTGTTTTGGCTTGATTTTGTGGCTTGGTGGTGATTTTGGTGAAAAACGAAAATCATGGTTTTGGAAAACTGGCTGGACTCAATCCTCACAAATGCCTTCAAAGTGATGTGGGAGAAGTTTGGGATCAAAAGGAATTGATCTTGACATGGTTGGTGCATAGCCAAGTTCCATGATTTTGGATTTTTGGCTTGATTTTGTGACTTGGTGGTGATTTTGGTGAAAAACGAAAATGTTGGTTTTGGAAAAGTGGCTGGACTCAATCCTCACAAATGCCTTCAAAGTGATGTGGGAGAAGTTTGGGATCAAAAGGAATTGATCTTGGCATGGTTGGTGCATAGCCAAGTTCCATGATTTTGGATTTTTGGCTTGATTTTGTGACTTGGTGGTGATTTTGGTGAAAAACGAAAATCATGGTTTTGGAAAAGTGGCTGGACTCAATCCTCACAAATGCCTTCAAAGTGATGTGGGAGAAGTTTGGGATCAAAAGGAATTGATCTTGGCATGGTTGGTGCATAGCCAAGTTCCAAGATTTTGGTGTTTTGGCTTGATTTTGTGACTTGGTGGTGTGCCAAGAATCATGAAATTTTCAAAGTGGTGGTTTTTGAGTTTTGTTGGTTGGAAAGTGTCACAAATGCATGCAGAATGAGGTCTAGAAAGTTTGGTATCAAAACCAAGCCATCTTGATGTGGTTTTGAATTTTTGAAATGTTGGAAAATAGAGGGTTTTGAAAAAAATTCATGAAAATTCGAAACCTTGGCCAATCCTAACGAAACTTGGTGGGCACCTTCTTGATATTATTATGGGATGGACTGGAAAAAATCACGCAAAAATACGGTGTCTAGATACGTTTTTCCATTTTTCCCGATTTTCCACATTTCGGGTCTTTGGAAAAATAAAAAAAATACTTCCCCATGTCGAAAAATTCTAATTTTTTGCAGGCAATGTTGTACCATTTTTATGAGGATCCCTGCAAAAAATCTCGTGAAAATTCGTTCTCTAGGTCCCAAAACAGAACTTATGTCTACTCAAAAAAAGTGTATCTACTTGTACAAAAGTGGCTTTTGCATATTTAGCTATTATAGGGGGGGGGGTGTTCCTCAATGCAGCCAGCTCTTGCACCATGGAAAATTCTGGTGCGGTCCCTTCATTCCCCCCTGTTTTGGCTTGCTTTGTGGTGGGGCAAGTCAAAACGCCCACACATGGGTGATCCACCAACTTGGGTTGGTGTCACCCGTTGTGGGCGGCGGCACGGTGGTGGCCGCCGTCGGTTCCGGCCGACTGACCCGGTGGGAAAAAATGTGAATCTGTTATGTGGATTTTTGTGGCACGCTGGTGGGATTTTCGTTGTGTGGCTCATTTCTAGACTTGTGAGCATCACGAAGGGGGTATGGCTTCCAACCGTTCGCGGGGAAGGGGCCATCATGTCTGGCTTGCTGCCGGCCGGGGGGGTAATGTCATCAGTCAGCGTCCGCTTGGGCTCACATTTGTGCTGGTTACGCCCAGGGTCATGTGGTTGATATTGAGGGCTTTATTACTCTCGGTCCAGTAGCGCGCGGCCACCACAGGGAAGGCACGGCCTCATCCGCGTGGCTTCTCCCTCACGAGCATCCTGGCGATCCGCCACGGTGGTCGTGCTGGAGAAGAAGCACGGATGAGACGGGTTGGAACTGTGGCCCGGTGCGATCGGGGAAGATTTGTGCCACGCAAATCGTTGGGTGGCTTATTCGAAGACTTGTGAGCATCACGAAGGGGGTATGGCTTCCAACCGTTCGCGGGGAAGGGGCCATCATGTCTGGCTTGCTGCCGGGCGGGGGGGAAGTAATGTCATCAGTCAGCGTCCGCTTGGGCTCACATTTGTGCTGGTTACGCCCAGGGTCATGTGGTTGATATGAGGGCTTTATTACTCTCGGTCCAGTAGCGCGCGGCCACCACAGGGAAGGCACGGCCTCATCCGCGTGGCTTCTCCCTCACGAGCATCCTGGCGATCCGCCACGGTGGTCGTGCTGGAGAAGAAGCACGGATGAGACGGGTTGGAACTGTGGCCCGGTGCGATCGGGGAAGATTTGTGCCACGCAAATCCACAAACACACGGATACACCAAGACCGCCACTCGGGACCACCACGACCAC
>NC_143508.1:56595000-56597072 GCF_051622355.1 Phaseolus vulgaris
TTTGTGACTTGGTGGTGATTTTGGTGAAAAACGAAAATGTTGGTTTTGGAAAAGTGGCTGGACTCAATCCTCACAAATGCCTTCAAAGTGATGTGGGAGAAGTTTGGGATCAAAAGGAATTGATCTTGACATGGTTGGTGCATAGCAAAGTTCATGATTTTGGTGTTTTGGCTTGATTTTGTGGCTTGGTGGTGATTTTGGTGAAAAACGAAAATCATGGTTTTGGAAAACTGGCTGGACTCAATCCTCACAAATGCCTTCAAAGTGATGTGGGAGAAGTTTGGGATCAAAAGGAATTGATTTTGACATGGTTGGTGCATAGCCAAGTTCATGATTTTGTGGCTTGGTGGTGATTTTGGTGAAAAACGAAAATGTTGGTTTTGGAAAACTGGCTGGACTCAATCCTCACAAATGCCTCCAAAGTGATGTGGGAGAAGTTTGGGATCAAAAGGAATTGATCTTGACATGGTTGGTGCAATGCCAAGTTCATGATTTTGTGACTTGGTGGTGATTTTGGTGAAAAACGAAAATGTTGGTTTTGGAAAACTGGCTGGACTCAATCCTCACAAATGCCTCCAAAGTGATGTGGGAGAAGTTTGGGATCAAAAGGAATTGATCTTGACATGGTTGGTGCAATGCCAAGTTCATGATTTTGGTGTTTTGGCTTGATTTTGTGGCTTGGTGGTGATTTTGGTGAAAAACGAAAATCATGGTTTTGGAAAACTGGCTGGACTCAATCCTCACAAATGCCTTCAAAGTGATGTGGGAGAAGTTTGGGATCAAAAGGAATTGATTTTGACATGGTTGGTGCATAGCCAAGTTCCATGATTTTGGATTTTTGGCTTGATTTTGTGACTTGGTGGTGATTTTGGTGAAAAACGAAAATCATGGTTTTGGAAAACTGGCTGGACTCAATCCTCACAAATGCCTCCAAAGTGATGTGGGAGAAGTTTGGGATCAAAAGGAATTGATCTTGACATGGTTGGTGCATAGCCAAGTTCATGATTTTGTGACTTGGTGGTGATTTTGGTGAAAAACGAAAATGTTGGTTTTGGAAAAGTGGCTGGACTCAATCCTCACAAATGCCTCCAAAGTGATGTGGGAGAAGTTTGGGATCAAAAGGAATTGATCTTGACATGGTTGGTGCATAGCCAAGTTCATGATTTTGTGACTTGGTGGTGATTTTGGTGAAAAACGAAAATGTTGGTTTTGGAAAAGTGGCTGGACTCAATCCTCACAAATGCCTTCAAAGTGATGTGGGAGAAGTTTGGGATCAAAAGGAATTGATCTTGACATGGTTGGTGCATAGCCAAGTTCATGATTTTGGTGTTTTGGCTTGATTTTGTGGCTTGGTGGTGATTTTGGTGAAAAACGAAAATCATGGTTTTGGAAAACTGGCTGGACTCAATCCTCACAAATGCCTTCAAAGTGATGTGGGAGAAGTTTGGAATCAAAAGGAATTGATCTTGACATGGTTGGTGCATAGCCAAGTTCATGATTTTGGATTTTTGGCTTGATTTTGTGGCTTGGTGGTGATTTTGGTGAAAAACGAAAATCATGGTTTTGGAAAAGTGGCTGGACTCAATCCTCACAAATGCCTTCAAAGTGATGTGGGAGAAGTTTGGGATCAAAAGGAATTGATCTTGACATGGTTGGTGCATAGCCAAGTTCATGATTTTGGTGTTTTGGCTTGATTTTGTGGCTTGGTGGTGATTTTGGTGAAAAACGAAAATCATGGTTTTGGAAAAGTGGCTGGACTCAATCCTCACAAATGCCTCCAAAGTGATGTGGGAGAAGTTTGGGAGCAAAAGGAATTGATCTTGACATGGTTGGTGCATAGCCAAGTTCATGATTTTGGTGTTTTGGCTTGATTTTGTGGCTTGGTGGTGATTTTGGTGAAAAACGAAAATCATGGTTTTGGAAAACTGGCTGGACTCAATCCTCACAAATGCCTTGGTGAAAAACGAAAATGTTGGTTTTGGAAAAGTGGCTGGACTCAATCCTCACAAATGCCTTCAAAGTGATGTGGGAGAAGTTTGGGATCAAAAGGAATTGATCTTGGCATGGTTGGT